>NW_023994415.1:82500-355005 GCF_015586225.1 Lucilia sericata | reverse complement strand
AAAATACTTGTATTTACAACTAAAAGAGAGCAAAAGTTGTTTTAACTAAAACAAGAACTATAAAAAGTAAAATATTCAAAAATACTTCTTATCGGAACTGTTTAAGACAATTTACTGATATTTTTATGTCAGTTTTTAACGTCAAATAATTTTGTGAAGGAACATTGTATGGGGTCAAATGTAGCCCGATCCTCATGAAATTTGATAAAGAGATTTTGGTTTTGATAAAACTTGTTCGTGTAGAATTACATGGTATGAAACCAGTTATGTACGGTAAATTAATTTTCTGATTTTATATGAGGACTAGGGTCACATGTGGCTCGATACTCATGAAATTTGGTAGACAGATTTTAGTCCTTATTAGTGTCTAATTTCGTTACTTTTATTGCATTTCTAAGCTTGTGGATAGATATTGCCCCTTTTCATATACGATGTTAACATAATTATGAATATTTACGTAGTATTTTCAATACCAAACAACCTGCATCAATGGAGAATACATACAGACGGACATGGCCAATATTTAAATGTGTTTCAAATATATTAGTATGGGGTTTTGGTGAAATCGTGAACCAAACAACGTTTAAAAAAAATTTAAACTCCCTAGCTTTTTTATATTAGATACTTTTGTGCCTTAAACAGACGCGTCTAGACTGACTGATACATTTTATAAATTATTTTATGGGTCTACGATCAATATTTTGATGTATTGCAAACTATACGATCATTATACCACTATCCTCAATATGTTTTATAGTGAATACTAGTAAATTCTATCTACTACTACTTCAAAAATATCTATCTATAGGTTCTTTTACAGTACTGTATTTGATTAAATTTGCCACATGTCTGTGTTCAATTGCTCAAGAAAAAGTTCGATTTTAAAAAGTATCAAACTATTTCCAAAATCGGTTTTATATACGATTTGTACCCAACTTTTATTCAAATCTGTGTTTAATAGCTCAAGGAAAAAATGATTTTAAACAAGTAAGAAATTATAGTCGGAATAAGCCGTCCATATAATACCCTACACCAGTTATAACAATAATATATGATATATTTTTCATAATAATAAGATGAATTAATCTACAAAATGTCCCGCTATTAATCTTGGTTTGTACTTTTTTCTCCCCCTTGAGATGTAACAAAGACTTTTTTTATACTCTACACCACTTTGTGCTGATATTTGTAACGTAAATAATATTGATACTATACCCACCTTAAAGTATACCAATCGTCTTAGAATCATTTTCATTCGATTAAGCTATGTCCGTCCGTCCATATAAACCTTGTAATCATACTACAGGTCGCAATTTTGACTATTGAAAATGGTTAAGATCGGTCTATTATTACACCTAGCCCACATACAACTAAACCCCCGAATAGGGCTTTTAAACCTTGTAATCAAACTACTGGTCGCAATTTTGAAGATAATTCACTGAATTTTCGAACATGATTTTCTATTGTACCATAGACGAAGAATACTGAAAATAGTTAAAATTGGTCCATTATTTCACATAGCCCCCATACAACTGAACCCGCCGAATAGGGCTTTTAAGTTCATAATTATGTTTAATATATTCGTATCTCGACAAAAGGCTGCAAAACCAAGTTCTGTACTAGCCTGATCCTCCTGAATTTTATAATTATAAGGCCTCATTATTTAGCTATGCTTGTCTATCTGTCTGTCTGTCTGTCTCTGTAAAATACGCAAAGAAAATCAACCAAATTCACCAAAAATGTTTTATATTGTCCTAAGCTGTTTGGTATTGAAATCGGTCTACATCGGTCTACGACGTAAAAAGTTATGAGCACAAATTTCAGACTATCTCGAAAAAATTACGTTGTTTTCCCCAATTCTTAAGTAGTTTTCTCAAAGATTTTCGATGAATTTTGTCACACATTATCTTTTTATAACAATTGATCCAAAATTTCCCATATTCTCCATACAAAGGTACATATTCCCGCAAATTAGTTTATCGTTAATAACTCTCTCAAATATATCGGTATTAACACAAAATTTTATACACGTAATAATAATATGAACAGAAATCATACTACCAACGTAGATCTGTATCGGTCCACAATTGGTCATAGCTCCCAATAAGGTCCACTTCCGAAGATCACTTAAACGCATATATGTATGTCATTGAATTATAAAGCTATCGGGATAACGTTCGACTCTTTCGAAAATCACTTAAACGCACATATTTTATTGATAAACAAAGCCATTGTTATAAAATTAAGTCCACATATGCAAAAATGTTAGTACCCTCACTACGGAAATAAAACTTAGGAGATTTAATAAAAAATACTTTGCTGGTGGTATTTAAGATTCGGCATAGTGGAATATAACACTCTAACTTGGATTTAGATGAGATTAGTTTAGTTTGCGAAAAAATGGAGATTAGTGTTTTTAATACTATATACAAACATACATATGTATATAACTCCCAACTTTAAAAGATTTTAATGAAATTTAGGAAGAATGTTAAGTAATGCAACCAGTTGGCTGTGAAAAACTTCCTTAGCTTAATAAAACTCTGATGAAGTCAATTGGTTTATAATCTTTAATCTATTTGTATTGAACGCATGTCTATCTATATCTGCAATATTTATACAGACCATTTTGTTATAAAAATAAAATTCAAAAACTAAGATGCTGTTATATATTTTTAAGCAAAAAAAAAAAAAAAAAAAATTATTAACTAGTTTGCTGCTAGTGTTACAATCTTACAAAAAATAAACAAAAATAAATATTTAAAAATATGTATATGACACACATATTTATTTATTTTCTGCATATGGAGTAAATTTCATAAAATGGTTTAACCAAAAATAAAAAAAAAAAATAAAAACTTGTTAACAAAATTTTTTTTTTAAATATTTTGCACAAACTAAAAGCAGATCAGCAGTTAGCAGCAGAGTAAATTTTTTTATTATAATTTATTATACATATTTTCTGCATGTGTTTTTTGATTTTGTTAATTTCAGACTAAAACCAAATATCTACACAAATCTTTTACATCGTTGCAGACCTCACTAATAAAAAAAAAACATATTAGTGGTGATTTTATGTTGTATTTTTGCAATAATATTTTTTTAATAGTTTTTTTTTCTGTATTTTGACAAAATTTACATAATTATAGCAAACGAAAATTTTAGTTTTTTTTTTTTGCTTAAGAAAAAATATTTGAGTTTTCGGCTTTGTTGTCGTTGTTGTTTAATATTTCCAATTCATTAATCTTTTGCATGCATGCTATTGGTGCTTATTAAAAAGTTAACGTTTTCTTAACTTTTGAACTTTTACAACAAATTATTTTTATATTTTTTTTTTATAAATAAAACAAAAGATTAAGTCAAGCTGAACCATTGAAATCATCCAACAAATATCTGTTGGATTTTTTAAATTTTTTTTTTTTGACAAAATTTTTATTTTTTACTTTTGTTTTATTATAGAAAACCTTTATCTACTAAACTTTAGATAAACCTTAAAAACCTGTTTTAAATTTTCTTTTAATTTTTTCGCAAAAAAAAAATTCTCTGCTTAATTATAAATTTCTGGCCTATATTAATCTCATTTACATATGTATGTGAAATCAATTTTACATATTTTTTTTAAAGGTCATTACCAATTTAAAATGTTTACATATTTATGAGGCATCAGATCATATTAAGACCCTGATTTAAAAAATTCCTGCTCTAGTATGCAAATTAGTATAAACAAAAATTTATTTGTTTACGTTTTTTTTTTGCGAGATATTTTTAGAGTTTAAAGCTATAAAATAGCGAATGACAGTGAGTTGCATTTGAAATGAGTTCGGAATTTTATACATGGGTTCTGAAATTATGTTTAAATGATGGAGGTTGTCTTCTCTTGGATATAAATTGTTTTAGACTTAGTTCAGTTTAAATAGAGAATTCACTGTATAATGGGTTTCATAGGGTGTCTGCTAACATATTTATACCTTACACCCAAAAATATTGGCCCTACACTTACCTTAAAGTATACCAATCGGGTCAGAATCACTTTCTGAGCAGATTTAGCTATGTCCGTCTGTCCGCCCGTCCGTTTGTTTGTCCTTGCAAACCTTGTGCACACTCTACAGTTCGCATTTTTTAAGATAGTTTGAATTTGGCACATACTTTTGATCCAAGGACGAAGCCTATTGAAAATGGTTAAAATCGGTCCATTATTTCGTATAACCCCCATACAACCGTTCCCCCCGAATATCGCTTTTGATCTCATAAATATGTTAAATGTTCTTGTATCGCACCAAAAACTCGGCAAAATATATAAGTCTTAATGATACTGCTGATTTTCGTAATGATCGGGCATCATTTGACCCTATCCCCCATACTAAGTCCCCTTCAGAATATGACTTGATGGTCAAAATTCACTTATAACACTAATATCACGATGATATTCGGGCATAAATAACTGATGTAGGCAAAATCCCTCTACCAAACTTTATAAGGATAGGACCATAACCTAACTCCTACACCCCATATAACCCCTCTTTTGGAAAATCACATATCATATCATATATAAACCCGTATACATTGATGGTCCAAACAAGTTAACTAGATTATTAAATCATAAGCTAGAATTGGTCTAATCATGCTTTTATAAAGCCAATAGTCATAGTAGGACTAGTCCTCATTTCGTGACTATGGTTGTCCTACATAGCTCCTAGCAGCTACATATGTTCCTTATTAAGCTTATCATCGATGTGGTAACTCGTTTTTAATATTCGGTCCAGAATTAGCCCCTAAGTACTTAACCAGAAAACAATTTTTGTCTTTATTCTGAGAAAACAGATTTCAATCTTCAATTCAGGCCATATTCAGAGTCTATTCAGATATTCTACAGAATTAATTTTCTTTTGGTTTCTAGGGAAAAGTTCAAATATACAGCATAAGCAACCGTATCTGACAACAGCTCTTTTAAGTTCTAATATCTCATTTAAGATGAAAATTCACAATGTTGGTTATAAACCCCCCTACTTGAGAAGTTTCTCAGATAGCTATAGCATTCAGGACGTGACTATAAACTTCAGCTTGAATATAGAATTGTGTTAACATGTATCCCAACTAGCATTTGGAAGATTGTGGGGTGATTAATCAGTAAACTGAGTCATTTCTGACACCTTTTGATGATCCAAAAGTGATTAATAAGTTCACCGCTTACAAAATGAATCGAAAATGATTCCGTTATATGATTGAAAATTGATTATTTGAAAAACAATAAGAAAATGTACAGCAATCATAAGTAGATCATCCAGCTGTTCGAAATATGATTGTTTATAAATTTATTTATTATATTATATACAATACTAGCTATACCCAGTGTGCTTTGCTACCCTAAAATCAATGTATATAAAAAACACTTTACGATTTTGAAGATTCTAAATGTAATAGTTTTCCAGATATAAATTTTTTTGGGGATGTCACGCAAATTATTGCAATTCGCCAATTTTTCCAAACGTTAATTTAGATTTTATTGTAACTTATGAAAAAATTAAATAGTATAATAATTTTTCACATGTACGAAATTTTGTATTTAATTCATATGGGAGATCCCAAGATCCCATTAATAATCCGCCCATTTTTCTCTAAATGTTCACATAAATGTCGAAGTTTTTCATGTAAAATTTTCTAGTTCTTATATTTTTTCAGATATATGAATTTTTTATTTAATTCATATGGGAGGTCCAACCCCCCTAATGATAAAGGTTCCAATTTGCAAGTCCGCCAATATATTACCCAAATGTTCACATTGACTTCAAAGGATTTTTGCTCTAATAGTTCCCAAGACATACGATTTTTTCTACTTATTTCATATGGCAGGTTCCAACCCCCCTAATGATAGTCCGTCCATTTTCCCCAAAATGTTCAAGAAAATGTTAAATTTCATCGTGCAAAATTTTAAGATTTTAGGTCTATTAGACAAATGGCAACGCCCATTTATTTACATGAATGTTAAAGTTGTTCTTGCAAAATTTGAGGATTTTAGCCCTAATAGTTTTTCAAATATACGAATTTTTCTATTTACTTCATATGGGAGGTTCCAAGTCCCCCTGATAAAAGTCCGCCCTTTTTCCCCAAAATGTTCAGATGAATATTAAAGTTCTTCTTGCAAAATTTTAAAAAGCTAACTCTATTAGTATCCTAGATAAACGAATTTTTGTATATTTTATTCATATAGGAGGAGGAACGCCCCACCCCCCCATTGGTAGTCCGCAAATTTATTACACAAAATGTTTACATGGATGGTACAGTTCTGCAAAATTTTAAGGTTCTAACTGTAATAGTTTCCCAGATGAGCGAATTTTTGTATTTAATTCATATGGGGAGTGCCACGCCCCATACTGCTTATTACGCCCCTTTTCCCTTAAATAGTCATATTGATCCTAAAGTGGGTCCTACAAAATTTGAGGACTCTAACTGTTATATTTTCTCAGATATACTGATTTAAGATTTTCTTCATATGGAAGGTGCCATGCCCACCTGCCTCGCCATTCCGCCCATTTTATCCAAAAATATTCTTATGGACATCAAAGTTTTGCCTACAAAATTTGAGGACTGTAGCTCTTGCAGTTTCTGAGATATGCGACTTTTAATATTTATTTGTATGTGGGCGTGGCATGTCGCCCACCTAAAATATTGATGTAAAAGTATCCTATAATTCCTTTGAGACATACAGGAAGAGACTGTGAAATTTCAGAAAAAATCGGTTCAGCCGTTTAGCTGTCTATAAAGTCCAAACAAACAAACAAACATACAAACACACATTCATTTTTATATATACAATATATAGATGATTCGAAAATAACTCTAAAATGACCAATAATTCGAGTCATTAATGACTCCAAAAAAAGATTCAAAAATGAGTCAGAATTGATCAGAAATGGGGCTCACAAAAGACTCGTTTAGAAGAGTCGTGGGTAGGGTACCATTTTCTCCCCACGAAAGTATCATTTTTATCAGAAATGAGCACATATGATAATTTTAATCATGCAGAAGAGTCATAAATGACTCGAATGTGATCAAAAAATGCTAGCTGGGTTGTTTCTGATTCTGTTATATCAAGGAAACATAAAGTGATCTTAGTAGAATCTCTATACGAAGGGGAAAACTTTACAATACCTTACCTCTGGTTATGACCAATTTTATTTATATCGGTTTAGCATATATATTTAGTATATATGTTTTCGAAATTGTATCACTGTGAACCGTAGGTATAAGTTTTTATTTTATCAAAATATATTTTGAAATTACAAATACTACACATTAATCATTTATCGTATATGTACCTATGTTATAAAAAAGCATTAATAATTAGACCGTTTAATATAAAAAATTAAAATATTGTACAATCATTACCAAAATAAATACTAAAAAAGTACTATAAACAAAATTTGAAATAAAAATAACATAAATTAATAATATTAATTAATAATAAAAAACATATAGTAAATAAAAGTAAGAAACTTTTACAAATATATAAAATAACCACAAAATAGTAATAAAGGTTAATAAAATTAAAAAAAAAAAAACTTAAAATTTAAACGCATGAATGAAAACACTGAGCAGTTTGTTAACGAAACGTTAAAAACATTTAAGCATAAAAAGAAAACAATAAAGTATAAAGTTTAAAAAAAAACACACACACAGAACTATATTATTAACTTCTAGTCAAACAAAAAATATAAACAATATCAAAAACGTTGACATCCAAAACAAAAACAAATCAATAAACTTTTCAACTGCAATTTCCACGCTCTAACAACAAAGTTTGTAGCTTAAGTCTTTTGTTTTGCTTAGAAGTTTTATTTATAAATACAAAATAAACACAAACTAAAACATTTTATTAAATGTTATTAAACAATTTTAATAAGTTTTAAATATATATAAATATGATTTTATTTAAAAAAACCATATAAATTAATAATGAGTTCGTTTAAAAACTCATCATTTGAATTGGTTTTTTTTAATTTTTTTTTTCATTGTTTATATTCATAACTTTTAAATTAGGTTTTTTTTCTTCGTTTGTTATTATTGTAAAAGTGATTTGATGAGTTATCTTATATTACCTCATATTGTTATTGTTGTTATAATTATACGTATAGTTTTACATAATTTTTGCTTTGATTGGCGTTTTGTTTTTATATGCAAACTGTCTGAAATTTTTATCTTTCTTGTGGTTTATTTTAATTTTGTTTCTTTTTTTCTTTAATCATCTTATGGGAAATATTTACAAAAACTTAATCAGTTTTTGTTATTTCTCGTTTTTTTTTCTGCTTTAAAATAAAAGTGAAAAAGCTGTTAATCAAGAAAGCAAATGTGCAAAAATGTAAGTCAATGTCAAAGTAAAAAATAATGAAGAAAAAAAAAAAAAAAAAAAAAGAAATGCCAAAATTAAAAACAGGGTTTTAAGATAACGTATGTTAATTTTAGCTAAAAGCTTTATAATTACCCAAAGCTTCATGGCGTAGTTTTTCAAGAAGAAATCGTTAAAAACAGGTTTTTTAAATATTAATTATTTTCGCTGCAGTTTAAATTGATATTCAAAAAAAAAGAGTGATTTTTAAAAGAAATTTTCTCAATAGAATGTGTAACAGTTGGAACACTCTTTATAATCTTTTAAATAAATTTATTTATACATTTTGTTGTATTTAGTACTTTTTATACAAATACGTTAAATTTTGTTGTTAATATAATTTTTAGATTGTTACGTTTTCATTCATAATTTTTGGATATTTTTCTTAGAAAGTTGAAAATTTTCGATACGAGTAAGATTCGAAGTCTCTTCTCTCGACTCTACCGTCAGAAAAGATGCGACCATATTGAGTTATTCTTTGCGTTTGTAACCCATCGAAAGTAAACATATTTTGGTTCCTTATTAGATTCTAAGACGATCTAGCTATGTCCGTCTGTCTATCTGTCTGTATGTCTGTCTGTCTGTTGAAAACACGATGAGATCCGTAAGGGAGGAACTATAGGGCTGAAATTTTCCACAAATATTCTCTACTCATATAGGCAATAAAAATGATTAATATAGGTTCAGGATTACACCTAACCCCAAAACAAGTAGTCCCCTGAAATATAGCAATGAAATTCGAGGTAAACAAGTTTTAGGTTAGGTTGATAGGAGGATGTATATTAAATCAAATACGAAGAAATACACCTAGGCCACTATCGGGCCTGTTGTGCGCACCTTTTAATGAAAACGCACCATTTAATGAAAATTTCCCAATCAGTGTTAGTCAGGAATGTTATTTCCGGAATATCTTCACTTTCAAGATACTTAGATCTAACTTCAACGAATACCTGACAGTGGCAAAGAAAGTGCTCCAGAGTTTCACTGTCCTCTCCACCGCACGGCCAATTTTGTATAGATGTGCTCGTAATCATGTGTGTCCACTCAGAATACGTACCATCATACTAACATCAGACTTGCTCATTTTGAGTAGATTTCTCGTCTTGTTCTCATTAGGATCACCCCATAGGATCTTTGTGGTTCTACCCACCGTTTTATTATTCCAAGAGGTCTTATGTCTCACCCATATTTTTAATTCAGATTTTGTTGCGTCAAATGGTTTTGCGTTTGTCAGTTTAACTACCTCGAGCTCCCTACCCTTTACAGCTATTACATTCTCCCTTTCGTTGCCGACTACTCCCGAGTGGCCTGGTAGGCATATGATGTAAACCTTACCTCTGAGTATTCAGTTAAAGCTTTCTTACAATCCAATAAGATCGTAAATGTAGATCTATCACCTGATATCGCCCTAATTGTCTTCTGGCGGTCGGTAAATATATTATGGGCTGTGGGCCCCATATTTATTCTAACCCAATTTACGCATTCCGTTATTGCTCGGACTTCTGCCTGGAAGCTTGTGTTATGATTAGGTAAACGGTGATATATTTCTGTTTCTGGGTCTTCAATATAGAACCCCAGGACCACTTTGTCCCCAATTAAGAGCCATCCGGATTCCTAATGGTATTTGCTCTAGTTTTCCGCTTGACCTAGACATTCTGTCTGGGATCAGCGTTTCAAAGTTTCCGACATATTCTAAGTCTTCCACTGTGTCCAGTATACATTGATGAATTGGTCTAATTACACTTTTATAAAGCCAATTTGTCATAGTAGGACTAAGACCCCATTTAATACCTATAGTTCTCCAAATAATCGCCCAGTACCGGTGTGCCTATCCTCTATGTGATGTCTCCATTAAACAAGTTTTATAGGAACCAAAATCTCTCTACTAAATGTTGAATGGACTAGGTAAAATTTGAACAAAAGAGAGAGGCAAATAATGCTCTTGATCTGCCTAGGTTTTAGCAGAATAGAATATATACAACAATTTTGATCCCACAAAGTACAGAACAAAGTATTTTTTATAGCATTCTTGTTCTGGAGGTGAAGCTTATTCCAGAGACTTTCCACCCACTTCTCTCTTAATAGTTTTTAACAGGTATTGCAACATATTGTCGATGTCGTTTTTTCTGCCAATTCTGCTTCAAATGAATCAGTTGCATTCGCTACAGGTTTTTTTTAATATTAATTTTTCATCACAAACAACTTTCCATCCCTGACTACCGTTAACTTTGATAATAACATCACACAGCTTCATATTTTATGTATTGTTCTTGCTTCGTTTAGTTTACATAAACAAATAAACTGAATGTAACAAATTTTAAACCACAACTTTAATTTATAATCTCTAAATCAAAAACCAATATTTATTCAATCTCAATCGGAACTAATTATTAACAAAGTATTTTTCTCTCTAAACAGCAAAATATTAAATGATTAAAAATATTTTATTTTGTAAACACTTTTTTTTACAAAACAATTAAATAAATTTTTATAAATGATTACATCAATTACAACTACTTAAGGGTATTTTTTGCTAGTTTAGTCTATTAATTTACACAAGACAATAATACAAACAACAACAAAAAATTAAAATCAGCAAAAAAAGTATAAAAATCACTCAAGTGAACAACTACTAATAAAAAATAAACTGAAGCTGGCAAAAAAAAAAAGAATCACACAACACATAAATTTTGAATATACACACTCGTACTAATAACTAATAAAGCTATTAAAGTGATTGACAACAACAAAGAAAAATTAAAATAAAATAAAAAAAAAAATACTTTTGTTAAGAAGAGGGCTTAAACAACAACAAAAACTAACAACAAATAATGTTTAACAAACACAATCCCTGCCTGCCAGTCATTCAAAGCGTCAGTCAAGACAATTGTAAGTACTAGCGAAGTCATTTACTTATACCCTTTTGTGCAAGTAATGCATACAAAGTTGTGGACAAACGAGGGAGGGTTTAAAAGGCTTTTTTGTGTTATGTGAAAATATTACTATACTTTATTGTTGATCAGTTTTCTGTAGAAAACTTTGTTGAAAATTTTCATTAACAAAAGTTGATCATTTTTTTGATCACTCTTCTAATGAATACTTCGTTGATCAGTTTTCTATAGAAAATTTTGTTGATCAGTTTTCTATAGAAAACTTTGTTGATCAGTTTCTATAGAGAACTTTGTTGATCATTTTTCTATAGAAAACTTTGACGATCTGTTTTCTATTGAAAACTTTGTTGATCAGTTTTCTATAGAAAGCTTTGACGATCTGTTTTCTATAGAAAACTTTGTTAATCAGTTTTCTATAGAAAATTTTGTTGATCAGTTTTCTATAGAAAATTTTGTTGATCAGTTTTCTATAGAAAACTTTGTTGATCAGTTTTCTATAGAAAACTTTGTTGATCAGATTTCTATAGAAAACTTTGTTGATCTGTTTTCTATAGAAAACTTTGTTGATTAGTTTTCTATAG
Source organism: Lucilia sericata (assembly GCF_015586225.1). Lineage (NCBI taxonomy): Eukaryota > Metazoa > Arthropoda > Insecta > Diptera > Calliphoridae > Lucilia > Lucilia sericata. Next base: position 343,150 of record NW_023994415.1, on the reverse strand, counting down.
AAAACTTTGTTGATCAGTTTTCTATAAAAATCTTTGTCGATCGGTTTTCTATAGAAACCTTTGTTAATCAGTTTTCTATAGAAAATTTTGTTGATCAGTTTTCTATAGAAAACTTTGTTGATCAGTTTCCTGTAGAAAACTTTGTTGATCACTTTTCTTTAGAAAACTTTGTTGATTACTTTTCTGTAGAAAACTTTGTTTATCAGTTTTCTATAGAAAACTTTGTTTATCAGTTTTCTATAGAAAACTTTGTTGATCAGATTTCTGTAGAAAACTTTGTTGATCAGATTTCTGTAGAAAACTTTGTTGATCAGTTTTCGATAGAAAACTTTGTTGATCAGTTTTCGATAGAAAACTTTGTTGATCAGTTTTCTATTGAAAACTTTGTTGATCAGTTTTCTATAGAAAACTTTGTTGATCAGTTTTCTATAGAAAACTTTGTTGATCAGTTTTCTATAGAAAACTTTGTTGACCAGTGTTCTATAGAAAACTTTGTTGACCAGTGTTCTATAGAAAACTTTGTTGATTAGATTTCTATAGAAAACTTTGTTGATCAGTTTTCGATAGAAAACTTTATTGATCAGTATTCTATAGAAAACTTTTTTGATCAGTTTTCTATGGAAATCTTTATTGATCAGTTTCCTGTAGAAAACTTTGCTGATCAGTTTTCTATGGAAAACTTTGCTAATCAGTTATCTATAGAAATCTTTGTTGATCAGTTTTCTATGGAAAATTTTGTTGAACAGTTTTCTTTAGAAAACTTTGTTGATCAGTTTTCTTTAGAAAACTTTCTTGATCAGTTTTCATTAGAAAACTTTGCCGATCAGTTTTCTACAGAAAACTTTATCGGTCAGTTTTCTATAGAAAACTTTGTCGATCAGTTTTCTATAGAAAACGTTGTTGATCAGTTTTCTATAAAATCGGTGTTGATCAGTTTTCTATAGAAAACTTTGTCGATCAGTTTTCTAAAGAAAACTTTTTTGATCAGTTTTCTATGGAAATCTTTATTGATCAGTTTCCTGTAGAAAACTTTGCTGATCAGTTTTCTATGGAAAACTTTGCTGATCAGTTATCTATAGAAATCTTTGTTGATCTTTAGAAAACTTTGTTGATCAGTTTTCTTTAGAAAACTTTCTTGATCAGTTTTCTTTAGAAAACTTTGTCGATCAGTTTTCTAAAGAAAACTTTGTTGTTCAGTTTTCTATAGAAAACTATGTCGATCAGTTTTCTATACAAACTGTACAAATTTGTACCCTTTTCAGTTTAACCTCCCATAAAGTGATGTTGCACACGAAATACTTTTTAAATAAATAATTACTTTACTATACAGCTAGTGTATAGTATGAATAGTTGAAGTGTGTCTTTAAGTGTGAGCACTTACATCAATGTATGACTTTTTTGTCGATACTTTTTTTTTTATTTTTTGCAACCACTGCTAATGTGTATTTTTTACCAAAAAGTAATAAAATAATTACATTTATGAATTATTATATACTTTACCACAAAACTAGACATAATGCCGCCACTTCACTTTATAGTTTTTTAAGAAGATATGTATGATAGCTGTTGTTTTCTTTAATTAACCTTATCGATTTCATGGAGGATTTTTTAGTTGTTTTTTTTTTTTTTTTAAATTAACTTGAAAGACATGCAACTCTGACAGACGTTAAAACAAAGAAGTAATACTTAACAGTAATACCATCAAAATCAGGTGATTTTATAATTTACAGCTCTTCTACAATTAAGACGGCCAAGCGACAAGCGATGGACAATAGGCCGGACAACTTTATTAACGTTTAACTTAATGACTTAAGAGGCTAGTTTATAGATACGCCACAGAATGCCCTAAAACAACATCTTCATAGAAATGAAACCATAGCCAGATAGAATCACGCAACGGACTAGATGCCTTGCGTCTTGGTTGTAAAAAATACGCAAAAATTTCAAATCAGTCGAGCCATGCAAAGTTTCAATATAACCTTTTATGTTGACACCCTATGTGATTAATCCACTTAACACCTAAAAGCTTAAACACAATCTATTTCATTTGAATTTTGACATACCATCAATATCTATCTGGTTTATCTCTAAAAACTGTTTAAAAATTAAAAATCAATTTAATTTCTTTACCACAATACGTGCATAAATTGGCAAAAGTCAAAACTAAACAATTTATATTGTTTTGTTTTTGCCTAAAAGACCAACTATTGTTGAATTAATTTATTTAAAAAGAAACACTTTCTGTTGTTATAACGAAGAATTTTGCATCGTGGTATTTGGGTTATAATATTTTATAGTGATCGTGTTATTATCAAGGTTAAAAAATAAAGTAAATTTTTTGAAAAAAATATGTATGAAAACTTGTCAAAAATGTCATTTATTTGATGAGCAAAATAAATAAAAATTAAGAGGAAATGCAAAAAACAGATAAAGTTTAATATTTATTTTTAAATTTCTGAAGAAAAAACTTTAAAGAAGATCGTTAATAGAGCATACATGATGCAGATCAACAGTTGAGTCATTTAGTAAAATCCCATGTGTAAGTTTTTTATTGACTCTAGTCATAAAATGATATATAATGAAGGTCCAATTTGTTTAGTTTTTAATAATATGTATAAATGTAGATTGATTGACTTACTGAGGACCTGAATTAGTATTTTTGTTAAATTTTTTATATCTGTGTATGTGTATGTATGTCAAGACTAATATTGATGATAATTAATTCTATTAATTACAAATCTATACTTATGAGATCAGTTTTCTATAGAAAACTTTGTTTATCAGTTCTCTATAGAAATCTTTATTGATCAGTTTTCTATAGAAAACTTCGTTGACCAGTTTTCATAGAAAAATTTGTTGATCATTTTTCTATAGAAAACTTTGTTGATCACTTTTCTATAGAAAACTTTGTTGATCAGTTTTCTATAAAAACATTGTTTATCAGTTATCTATAGAAAACTTTGTTGATCAGTATTCTATAGAAAACTTTGTTGATCGCTTTTCTATAAAAAACTTTATTGCTCAGTTTTCTATAGAAAACTTTGTTGATCAGTTATCTATAGATAACATTGCTGATCACTTTTCTATAGAAAACGTTGTTGATCAGTTTTTTAAAGAAACTTTTTTGATTTGTTTTCTTAAAAAACTTTGTTTATCAGTATTCTTTAAAAAACTTTTTTGATCAGTTTTCTTTAGAAAACTTTGTTGATCGGTATTCTTTAGAAAATTTTGTTGACCAGTTTATTAGAGAAAACTTTGTTGATCAGTTTTCTATAGAAAATTTTATTGATCAGTTTTCTATAGAAAACTTTGTTGATCAGTTTTTTTTTATAGAAAACTTCGTTGATCAAAGTTTTTTAATCATTTTTCCAAAAGAAACTTTGTTGATCAGTTTTCTCTTGAAAACTTTGTTGGTGAGTTTTCTAGAGAAAACTATGTTGATAAGTTTTCTATAGAAATCTTTGTTGTGTAGTTTTCTATAGAAAACTTTGTTGATCAAAGTTTTCTAAAAGAAACTTTGTTGATCAGTTTTCTCTTGAAAACTTTGTTGATCAGTTTTCTATAGAAAACTTTGTTAATTAGTTTTCTGTAGAAAACTTTGTTGATCAGCTTTCTGTTGAAAACTTTGTTGATCAGTTTTCTGTAGAAAACTTTTTTGATCAGTTTTCTGTATAAAACTTTATTGATCAGTTTTCTATAGAAAACTTTTTTGATCAGTTTTCTATAATAGACTTTGTTGATCAGTTTTCTATAGAAAACTTTGTTGACCAGTTTTCAGTAGAAAACTTTGTTGATCAGTTTTCTATAGAAAATTTTGTGGATCAGTTTTCTATAAAAAACTTTGTTGATCAGTTTTCTATAGAAAACTTTTTGGATCAGTTTTCTTTAGATAAACTTTCTTGATCAGTTTTCTGTATAAAACTTTATTGATCAGTTTTCCATAGAAAATTTTTTCTTGCAGAAAACTTTATTGATCAGTTTTCTATAAAAAAAAACCTTATTGATCAGTTCTTGTTCTAAAATTTTGATGATTAGTTTTCTATATTTTTGTGTTCAGAGTTCGTATTGAAAATTTTACTATAGAAACCTTCGTTGATCAGTTGTTTCGTATTCTATAGACAACTTTGTTGAACATTTTTTTTACAAAAGTTTTTGATCTTGAAGTTTTTTCAGTTTTTTATAAAAAGTTTTGATCAGTATTTTTTTAGTAAAAACATAGAATTTGTTCAAATATACATAAATAAAATAGTTTTTAATAACTTAATTTAATTTCTCAACATATAAGGTAATTTATTTAATTACTTACAAATTGTTTAAATAAAAAATAAAATTACAAAGTGATATATTTTTTCTATAAAAAAATTTAACAATTTTGCAGACATTGTTATATTGTACAATTAAATCAATTATTTTAATCGAGTACATATGTACTTATTTTGAAAATTTTGTAATAAAATGGTATCACCAGCAGCACCATTAAACAAACAACAGCAATCGAATGTGTAGCAAGTTATCTTAAAGCAACAATTAAAATCAAAATGAATAAAATAGGCATCAATGTTGAGATGAATTATATTTGCTGAATGAACTACCAGAAATTACAAATTCCCCCAAAAAATTCAAAATTAACAACAAATTGCTTTCAGCTAAAAAAAACTACAAATTTAAAAAAACAACTAAAATCAACTTAAAGAAAAAGAAGAAAAAAACTGCATTAACAGCAAAAGTTGCATCATAACAAAAACAAGATGAAATGACCTTCGCACTACTTTTGTTATTTCTCTGTGTGTGCAACATTCATACTAAAACAAAAATATCTTTTAACTTTTTGCAAATGAGAATGAGAGTTAAAATTTTTACTTTAAAATTGTTGGTTTATGGCGATCTGCAAAAGCTGATCTTTTATCAACAACTAAATAACTAGTTACTTTTGTTTATAAATAAGTATATATCTGTAACTGTGTTTATGCTGAGTAACGTATAATATATAGTAGTGATAATACATTGTACGATGATATTGGTATTATCTTTTTAATATCTTTCGCTCAGAGCACTCAAAAGCTAGTTAGTTGCTGTAGCCTTTTGTGTAAATTGAATACAATCGTATAAAAAAAGTAGAAAAATTGCAGCAGCATTTACTGCTTGCAGTTATTAGTTTAAGTCAGTTGTTGTTTTTTTGCCTAGCATGTCTAGCAGTTTTGCTTTCATTTATAATTTTCATTTGCACGGTGGAACAGTTTAATGGTGATAATTATTATGCTGATAAAGATTTACAAATGAAAAATAAGTGTTTTACATATTTGTCTTTTTAATGGAGCAGTTAATTTAATTATAAACTTAATTATTTTGATAAAAATTTTAAATAAAATTACATTAATTTGTTTTAGTTTTTTTTAAACTCCAGTGTCCTTCTTTTATATTGATTATCTTGACAAGGACGAAATTAGCTTTAAATTTATGGGATTTACATTCTTAAATATTGCTGATGAAAAAGTTGTCAAAATAAAACTTATCAAAGTTTTAGCTTGTCAAACATTTCAACAGAAAACTGATCCACAATGTTTTATCGACAAAGCTTTCTGAAGAGAACTGATCGATAAAGTTTGCTATAGAAAACTGATCAACAAAGTTTTCTATAGAAAACTAATCGACAAAGCTTTCTATAGAAAACTGATCGACAAAGTTTTCTATAGAAAACTGATCAAAAAAGTTTTCTATAGAATACTGATCGACAAAGTTTGCCTTAGAAAACTGATCGATAAATGTTTCTATAGAAAACTGATCAATAAAGTTTTCTATAGAAAACCGATCGACAAAGATTTCTATAGAAAACTGATCGATGAAGTTTTCTATAGAAAACTGATCAACAATGTTTTCTATAGAAAACTGATCAACAATGTTTTCTATAGAAAACTGATCGACAAAGTTTTCTATAGAAAACTGATCAACAATGTTTTCTATACAAAACTGATCAACAATGTTTTCTATACAAAACTGATCAACAAAGTTTTCTATAGAAAACTGATCAACAAAGTTTTCTATAGAAAACTGATCAACAAAGTTTTCTACAGAAAACTAATCAATAAAGTTTTCTTAAGAAAACTGATCGACAAAGTTTTCTATAGAAAACTGATGGATAAAGATTTCTATAGAAAACTGATCGATAAAGATTTCTATAGAAAATTGATCGACAAAGTTTTCTATAGAAAACTGATGAACAAAGTTTTCTATAGATGAACAAACTGATGAACAAAGTTTTCTATAGAAAACCCATCAACAAAGTTTTCTATATAAAACTGATCAACAGAGTTTTCTACAGAAAACTAATCAGTAAAGTTTTCTTAAGAAAACTGATCGATAAAGATTTCTATAGAAAACTGATCGATAAAGATTTCTATAGAAAATTTATCGATAAAGTTTTCTAAAGAAAACTCTTTGACTAAGTTTTCTATAGAAAACTGATAACCAAAGTTTTCTATAGAAAACTGATCAACAAAGTTTTCTATAGAAAACTGATCAACAAAGTTTTTTATAGAAAACTGATCAACAAAGTTTTCTACAGAAAACTAATCAATAAAGTTTTCTATAGAAAATTGATCGACAAAGTTTTCTATAGAAAACTGATGGATAAAGATTTCTATAGAAAACTGATCGATAAAGATTTCTATAGAAAATTGATCGACAAAGTTTTCTATAGAAAACCCATCAACAAAGTTTTCTATATAAAACTGATCAACAGAGTTTTCTACAGAAAACTAATCAGTAAAGTTTTCTTAAGAAAACTGATCGATAAAGATTTCTATAGAAAACTGATCGATAAAGATTTCTATAGAAAATTTATCGATAAAGTTTTCTAAAGAAAACTCTTTGACTAAGTTTTCTATAGAAAACTGATAACCAAAGTTTTCTATAGAAAACTGATCAACAAAGTTTTCTATAGAAAACTGATCAACAAAGTTTTTTATAGAAAACTGATCAACAAAGTTTTCTATATAAAACTGATCAACAAAGTTTTCTCCAGAAAACTAATCAATAAAGTTTTCTTAAGAAAACTAATCAATAAAGTTTTCTTAAGAAAACTGATCAACAAAGTTTTCTATAGAAAACTGATAAACAAATTTTTCAATAGAAAACTGATCGACAAAGTTTTTAAAGAAAACTGATCAAAAAAGTTTTCTATAGAAGACTGATTGACAAAGTTTTCTACAGGAAACGTTTTCTAGAGAAAACTGTTCGACAAAGTATCGTTATTGACAAATTCATGGAGAGTATTTCTATTGGAAACTGATCGACAACAATTTCTATAAAAAAAGACTGATCGTCATAGTTTTCTATAGAGAACTGTCTTTTTTTTTTAAGAAACTGATTGACGTGTTTAATTAGAAAACACATAATGTTTTCTAGAACAGAACTGATCGACAACGATTTCTATAAAAAACTGATCTTCTAAATTTGCTATATATAACTTAATCGAGTTTTTTATAAGAAAATTATCCTGGAAGTTTTCCAAACAGAACTGATCGACAAAGTTGTCTGTAGAAAATTGATCAACAAAGACAACTAATCGGCATAGTTTTATATGAATAAAAAAGCTTTCTTTAAACAAGTGATCAAAAAAGCTTTTATAGAACAATTTTTGATGTAAACTTTTTCTAGGAAACTTTGCGAAAATGCCTTTTTTTAAAAAAGTCTCTATGGAAAATCGTTAAAGAACAGCTATGAACAACTTTTTGAAGAGCATTGTATGAAAATCATTCTGCTAAATTGTAATTGACAAGTTCAGATATCTTTTAATATATTAAAATTTAAAACCCACTGTGCAAAATCTTATATTAAGTTTTACATATAATTTAGTTATGTTAATTTTATTTACTTGTTTTAATTTTTCTCCTAGACTTAATGCAATACTCGTGAATGCACAAAAATAATAAATAACTCAAAACGAAAATTAAAAAAACAAAAAGTCATGGAATGAATGATGAATCGTGTTATTGATGTGACAATTGTTATCATTCATACAGCCCATACATCTTCATTTATTATACTTAAGGTAACACCTCTTTTTGAACAACAGCAACAACTACAGTTTTACAAACTACAAAAACAAATACACATACAAAAATGCAATAATCAATAACAATCATAATTAAAAACCTAGATGCTCATAGTTTTACAATGAAAAATCTCTAAGATACAAAACCGCAGCATCATCAAAAACTAAAAAAAAACTAAGAAAATCTTTTCTTAGAGAAAAGCTTTAATTAAGAAAAATAAAAAAAACCTTGTTAACAATGGTCATATATTAATATTAGTTTTTTGTTTATAGGAATTAAAAGAATCTGCCTGTTTAAGCCAAAAAATAAAATAAAAATTGCATACATGATCTGCGGTAGCTGATGCTGCAAACGTTACCGCAAAACAGGTGCAGTAGCAAAGTAAACACACTCATATTGTTGTTGAGACTTATAAAAACAACAACTTGTTGCAGTTTGTTTATTTTATTTGGGTTTTATTTGTTATTGTTGTTGTAGTTGCTGCTGCTGTTGAGGTTTTCCACACTGATGCAACTCAGTCAGTCACTATTCAGTCAGCCCCTGATCGTGTGTCCATTCGTATAGTATTCACATGCACAGCACATGACGCATACACAGCTAATGTTGAATGTTTGCGCTTGTATTAACTGCAGGTTTGTGTGCAAGTAGTTCCAAGAGTAGTTTACCTACCAACCCACTTTTATAGTTTGTTGATTTTATGTCTTTAGTATGACCATCTATCTACCAGTTTTTAGATATAAATAGACAAATATATATATATATATATATATATATATTTACATCCATTACATAGTTATTCGCTAGTAAATATTACTACTATTTCTATATGTATATTTTTTCTTTTATAGGGGCAGAGGTTTAAAGCAAATAATTCGCCGATGAAAGTTTTTACGTATTTCGGAAATCGTACGATATTTGCCACTATGCCTCAGATTTTAAAAACTTAATTAAAGTGAGCGTATTCGTTGGGCTAGTTGTTAATATTCTAATCTGTCATAGAATATTAACAACGAGATTTGAATTCTACCAGAGACTCTGGTAAAGAAAGGCACAATAGACCCTTTTATCGGGGCAGAGGTTTAAAGCAAATAATTCGCAAAAGATTGCAACTACGCCTCAGATTTTAAAAACTGAATTAAAGGGACGTATTCGTTGGGCTAGTTGTTAATATTCTAATCTGTCAGTCCGGTGGTCGTAGGTTGGAATCTTGGTAAAGAAATTCACAACAGACCCTATAGAGACTTTCGGATCTGATGTGACATACATCATACTTTCTAAATTTTTTTATGCGCTGAATCAAATCCATTAAATATTTTACAATTTGTTCCAAATTAAAACATTTCAGAATAGGTACAAAGCCACTACCGATTTATGAACAACAGTCTTGGAAGTAGGGATCTTACTATTATGGAATTATGGAGCGCGTTATGTCGAAAGATGTTATGTTACGAAAAAGTTTTGAACAAACACCATTAAAGGTTTTCCATGGAAAAATGTTCGATTCTTCGAACAAAAATCATTGGTCCCAAATATTATAAATGCATACATTTGTTATAAATGCATACATTTGTAGAATCAGTGTGAAACTAACAAACTGTAATTGTACCATTGCGAATCCATAACGAGCTTTTAGCTATCTTGGACTAAAGATCATACCAAGTAATGATGAAAGTCATCACTTTTTTTTGTAAGAAACCCTTCAGAATATAAAAGAGCAGAATATGGTCGTAGAAGCAAAAAAATATATATCTTAGGTCCATAATTGACTTTAAATCGATTCAGCAATATTCTTCTGCCTATATATAGGTCCATAATTTCACCAACTACTTGATCCCAGTTCAACATGCCAGATATCATCAAAATTCTTTATTCGTTTGGAGATCCTATGGAATGTAACATTGAAAAAATGTGTGTCGAGTCCTTGCTGGGTTGAACGCATTTGATATGTCTAATTTTTATTGAATCTAGTGCATAAATCTGCTTAAAATCCATGGTGTACGTTAACATTAAGGGAAACTTGGGTTTGTGACTTATTCGCATAACACTGTGTTGCTCTTAGCCCGCCCTGTTGAAACCATATGCCGTTGATATAAATATCACCAATTTGTCCACCCCGATTACGTACCATTACCTACTCACAACCTTCTTCATTCTCAGTAGGCTTCTTGTCCTCTCTCGTTAGGGTCACTTCACTTATTCAAAGACTCTTTAGATTCTGGCTTAAAGTAGAGTGCTATAAACATTCGACTTTGGAGTTAAATTTTTGCAGTTCCACCTACTGATAGATCCGTTAGGTCGTCCAGAAAAAGCAGATTCTATCTATGATCATAGGGCGGAGCATTGTCAAAGGAAGTTAACGATACTCTTTTCTTACTCCTTGTCCTAGCAACTTCTTCAGAAGTCATTACTGGGTATGTTTAGTCATCTAGCCTGAAGTTCTAAGGGTCAGTGGCCAGTCATTAGTTTCATTGGATTGAAAAATCCACCGCCGTTCTCACGCTAAGGGGATGGATACATAGTACCATCGATGTAACCCCTGTCCATGACAGAACTTAATGAGGGTCATGTTATGCTGCTTGATAGTATAGGACGTTTTCTCCCGGAATATTAGCCCACTCCTCAGAACGTTCCCTAAGTCCATTCAAGAGAGGACTTATCCATTTCAGTGAGCGACTCAAGTGGTTTGCTAGTTAAGCACTCAAGAATATTGGGAGCGGAGTGGCGTTGTTATTCGCTGAGAAGACTTTAGGAGATGCAGTTTTCTCATGTATAATTGGCACTGGGGTACCTTGGTTTTTGAGGCCTTGGTAGTAGGTGGTTTTATCGGCTTTTTGCCAATACGGTGCTGAGCTGCTTATGAGATACATAAGGTGTATTCCTCGCTGCATACGGTGTATTCTTCGATGCTTGTTTAGCGGCATCCAGCTTTGGAGCCAAATGCTGATTTTAAATTGTGACTGCGAATCTTGTGTCGAATCGGAATTTACTCGCCACTAGGAAGCTACAACATGGCTAAGACAGACAAAGCGCTTAACTACGCTATCTAAGGGAAAATCTCAAAAGTTATTATCGCTTAACAGAAACGAGCTTAGAATTATATCGAGATTACTTACGGGACACTGCGCTCTTAGATATCACCAGGCATGGGGGATAATGATTACATAAAGTAATTCACTACATGGTCAATTACAATTACTTGTAATGTGTAATTGAGAAATAACCAATTACAATTACAATTACTTGTAATGTGTAATTGATCAATAACCAATTACAATTACTAGAAATTGTAATTGAAGTTTTGCCAATTGCAATTACTTGTAATTGCAATTGAAGTTTTTAATTAAAATTACTTGTAATTGTAATTTAAGTATTACTAATTACAAAATTACATGTAATTGTAAGGAACAAAATTTACAATTACAAGTAATTGTAACTGGATTCAATTACAATTAAAAATAATTGTAATAATGAGGTCGCGCTAGAATCTTAGGTGCTGCTTCACTAGCTCATCAATCAAACCCCTTATTTTCATAAGGCCTGCACAAAAGATCCATAACAGGGTCGTGGTGCTTAGTGCCTTTTCTAATCTGTAACTGACAGATCCAGGCTTCTCTAAATCTGCTGATGCTGGTCCAAATCGTAAGAAAATAAATAAATTATTTTAAAATCCTGTCTTACTAAAAAAATGTATTTATTTTCGTGTGTTTTTCTGGTTTTTAAAATTTTCTGTGGTAAATATTTTTTCACTTTCAAAAACTGTTTTTTTTTTCATATAACTTCTTGCTAAATGTCTGGCGCTTAATTTTCCTGTATCTCTTTCGCTTTTTTTGGCAAAAAAAGCTGTTACCAATCTTAAGCTATCAGCTGTTTTAGACATGGAAACCTCTGACTCAAGTAGTAAAATTCACCAGAAAAAAAAAGAGTTACTAAAAGTGTACTTTGTACGCTTGCAAAATAGTTACTAAGTATTTTTGCTTGGTTTTCATAGCCAGTACAAGTACTTCTTTTAATTTGCTTTTAAAATTATCTGTTAAGCATGTTCAGCCGGCATTAACACTCTTTTCGACTTATTTATTAACGAAATCTTTATGTGTGTTGTTAATTTTTCCACTTTTGCAATTTTCATTTACTATTTATTATTTCATGATGCTGTCTCTAGTAGTATGGATTATATGGATTTTTTTTTTGTTATTTTTACCATAGTGAAATGTTGAGATATTTTGTAATTTAACGGGTTGTTGTTATTTTGGTTTTCGTTGCGACTTAGTAGAAATAGAAGTTGCAGAAGTCTGTTTTAAACAATTATTATACAATTGAGATTTCTTTCTCACTACCACTTTTACACTTCACTGGTTGGTCTCTGTCTAGTCTGCCTCAAAAATTCCCCTTCTCCTAATTTTTCCTCAAAGAAAGCAACACAATTTGTTGCCTATTAACTGTCTTTAAGCCACTTTTATATGTGTAAGTTGCATGAGTTTGTTTGTCTTTCTAGTTGAAGTTGCAAGCAACTGTCTGTCTGTCTGTCTGGCTTTCCGTCTGATTGCAGTATAAATATTTAGTTGTAAAAAATGTTCAGTATTTTGTAATATTACATTTTGGTTTTAATTTCATTCATTTCGTTTTTGTTTGTTTTTCAATTTATTTCTTTCGTTATATTGCAAATATCTTTTGGTTGCTTAGTATTTTGTAATTTCGTTTAAATCGGGGAATTTATGTCTTTTGATGTTTGCTGCAGTTGTTTTATTCGGTTTGTTAGCGTTAAATGAAACGGGAGGTGTTAATAAATTGAAAATTGTATCTTAAGACAATGTGTTAAATGTTGTGGAATCGATTTTCCCACAGAAATTATCATATATTTTTATTTGATTATTTTAATAAATTAAATTTTAAACATTTTAATTCCTTAAATTGTTATGTTAAACATTTATAGAATCGTTTGTTTAATGTATATGAATTATTGCAATATTCCGATGTTTGAACCCAAAGGTAAAAGCTTAAAATATTCCATTCCAGAAGGTTTTTAATACCTTCGCTTCTGCCTCTTGGACTCTATCGTTTTTTTAACGTAAGGACGGACGACCTTGATTGATCTTTTTAGAATCTTATAAGGCAGTATGATCAATATGTTGGTGTGATATAATGAACATACTTTTGGATAGTGATCTGAAATTTCAAAAACTTGCCTATGTAAAGTTGTTAAGAATTCAGATTTTTGCCCGATATTCTGCATTTAACTCGACTCCCCGTTTCAAGAGTTTAAGTAGAACAAGTAACGTTAGTTTTAATGAGAGCAAAAGTGTAGATCAGTAAGAACGAAGATGTAAACTATGCAGAGTAATCATTCAAAAGCCTAATTATATACACTTATCCAATCCTTAAACCATTTCAAGGTTAACCAGATGCTTCGTTACTGAAACAATCGTATGCTAAGGAATAGGTTCAAATGCTGCAAGATATACGATATAACTATAAGAATAAAGAAAGGTACAATTACTTCCCTATAATTCCTTAACCCAATCTGATATACAGACGATGTCTCAATACTTCAGAGGGGCGAGAATCCAAATACAACTTTAAACTGGGCTCATTCAAAAGACTTAAATGTCAATCTAACGGAAAATTTAATCTTTTATTTCCATTCCCATGATCATAAATATCTTTATACGGAATGGCAGGCAACTACTGACTGTTAACCTGACAATTCCCCAGCACACCGGTAAGAAATACCAATCGGGTTCAGGAATCCAGCATATGCTGCTCTGTCATGTGTCATTTGAATAGAGAATTAGCCAACGCATTAAATACAGGGTATATCAGCTCTTAAACCAACAATCACTCCCCGCGAATTTAGGTTTAAACCACAACCACTACGTGGATCCCCTCAACCAACTGACCAGCCAGGACAAGTCCTGTGGGCAACTGGCCACCCATAATACCAGATTATGGGGTTCTCTGGTTAGGCCCCATGTCAAATCATTCCAAGGAAAGTCCGAGGATACATTTTACACCATTTTTTTACACCAGTTTATAGTCCCGGCAGACTAGAGGTGATTGCAATACACCATGATTGGACATTACATCATGGAAACATGCCCCGGGGGAGCGTTGGTTGGGTACTATAAAGAAGAATCATAGGCTCAAAATGGACTATAAGAAACATTACTGAACATTCTTCCGATCGAAACGCATGCAAGATACTAACCGCCATCTCAAATGAGCGGCTGTCATCCTCGCCTAAAGATGATAACCGCTCATCTTGAGAAACTCAAGCAAACTCCCGCAAAAATCTGTTGTTACACGTATTGTACTAAACTGAAAAGAAATTCGGATCTGGAGATCTACATTGAAACCTCTGAAGCAATTTTATCGGACGTACCCGATCGCATTATCGGACATGACCGATCGCATACCAGACACAAAATATGTCGGAAAGTTTGAAATGCTTTAGAGCAAATACCAGTAGGTATCCGTTGCTACAAGGATGGCTCTAAATTGGGAGATAAAGAATGACTGGGGTTTTTTATTAAAGACCCAGAAATAGACCCATATGGGTACCACGACACTCGGGAGTAGTCGGCAATTATAAAGCGAATGTAGTTACATACTCCTATCAACCTAACCTTACCATCGTTTTCTTAGTCATAACACTAGCTTCCAGGCGGAAGTCCATGCTGGGGAGATTTATATATTTTCCGATAGCCACAAGAGAATTAGGGCAACATAAGTAGATAATGTTATACTTATAGGCCTTGCGGTTAATCGGCAATGAAAAAGCGAATGTAATTGAATTAAAGAAAAGGGAGCAGGAGGATATTAAACCGATAAATGCAAAACTGTGCAACTCAACGAGCAGGGCAAGAAATCACCTCTGAATGGTATATGGACACAACTATATAAAATTTGATTCAGAGTATAGAGAAACCCTGGATGTTCTCTGTTGTTGGTAGGCCGAAATTAGATCCAGATATAATGATTAGAAAATTGTAAGAAACTACACTAAGGCAACTGAGTTTCTGAACATTAAATGAAAGATCACTATATAAGGATTTGCAACATTTTCCGTAAAAAGGAGCCCACAATAGGCTCGATAAAAACGTAGGTGTATTTCTTAGGATCCTATGCAATGGAGATAAAACTCAATAAAAGTTGCTCCCTCTATCTCTCTCTGAGACGTAAATGAAGATCTTATCTCTTGACGCAAAATTTTATAAATAAATGTACTATTTCCGCATTAATCGATTTGGGTTTGCTGTTATCAAATAGTATTCGAAAGCGGTGCTTCATACTGAACTACACCCAATTATTAAATTATTTTATAAGTAACAAAATATATATATTTTTAAAGTTTTATTATTTTGGAAGTTCTTGGAAGATTTTTTTAGATTTAACTGCCGTAATTGCGCTTAAAATGTTTACTAAGCGACAGTGAATATATTCAGTTTTTTGGCTTAAAAGTTAAGTTTATGGCAATTTAAACAAGTTAATAAAATTATTATTAGTTTTAATTATCAAAAAAAATTTTTAACACATAAACCTTCAAGAAAATTTGTTTTGTTAGTTTTTTTTTTTTTTTTTTTTGCTAGCGACAAAACTCATAATCTAAATATAATTAAAAATGACCTTAATAAACAATTTTTGTTAAAAACTTACAGCAAAAACGTCATATTCATTTGAACTGAATATTTAAATGATAAAACAAGTGTTTATAGCTTTTTGTTTCTAAACGAACTATAAGATATACAGGAAATTTTTTTTTTGTAGTTTGTAAATATTTAGTATTTTTGGCTATTTAGTTGTTAACAAGTTAATCTTATTTATTTTGGAGGGGGGAAATCATAATAAATTTTTTTGTTTTAAAGTTTTGTGAACAAACATTTTATTTGTATTCATTAACAAATAAAGATAAACTATGAGGCAGACAGACAGACAAGCAAACTTAAAAATAAAACTAATATTTGTAATGTCAACAAGTGTCAAGTCAATTGACAGCAAACAGAGCATATAAAATGTAAAAAAAAGTATAAAACTAGACAAAATAGATTCATGAGCAACAAAAACTTTACCTACTAGTGCAGTAAACAATTAACTAAATGTAATAACAATTGTTCATTGGTTAATATTTAATAACACATAGAAAGACATGACAGACAGACTGACAGTTATTCCTACTTTGCTGAAACCAAAATGTCAAATTAAATATTAAACTTTAAGCAATATATGTACATATGTAACTCTGTAGGTATATACGAGTATTTATATTTATAATTACTTAAAAATTATCAAACCTTAACTTTAGTTTAATTTCTTGAGCTTGAGCCAAACATTAATATTTCCCTACTCAAGTTTAGTTTTATTTTTTTAATATGATTTACAATGTCATATTTTTTTTAACACACACTCTAGCATTTACACAACATACATTGTATACATGTCAAAATGTCATAAATTTAGAAGAAAAAAAAAACAAAAAAAAAAAATGTTTATAATAATTTTATTATCCTAAGATGCAATTGTTTGTCTTTTTTTTTAATTATAACAAAATGTGTTTTTAGTGCAGCTTCATAAAAAGCTTTTTAAATGTTTAGGTTTGTTGCTTAAGTCTTTTGTTTTACGTTCAGTTGTTTGACAATGGTTTTAATGTGTGTGTGTGTGCTTGAATGGGTTAATACATAGATCTTCGTGCCACTTTTTTGATATTTTATAGCTGTTATGTCACATTGTTTGTCCCTTTATTGATTTTGCAGTGCTGGATTATTGTTTGGGTTAGTTTTTGGTGAACGAAGTAGTTTGGTATATAGTCTAGTCTATAGTCTAGTCTATAGTCTAGTCTATAGTCTAGTCTATAGTCTAGTCTAGTTTAGTCTATAGTCTAGTCTATAGTTTAGTCTATAGTCTAGTCTATAGTCTAGTCTAATTTGAATAACTAAAGAAATCTTTTACCAGAAATAAAATGTGTTCATGATAATTAATACTTCATCTACACAACATGACGACATTTGTAAAAATAAATCTTGCGAATTCTAACACCTTTTTAAATTAAACTTTTGACGTCACATTCTAAGATTTCCAGACGCTTTCTCTTCAAAAAAATTTCCTTTAAAAAAAATAACTAACACTACAATAAAAAACTATTTGCAAAAAAATAAAATAATAAAAATATAATTATAAAACAATATTTAAACAACAAACGGAAATAATAAAATAACTTAAATATTTATCCAGAAAGAATTTTCAATATAATGGGTGGCATGTACAAACATGATTTAAATGTATTCTAACCTTCCCATTTAACACTTCAATTTGACAGTTACAAGTCAAAACTGTCAGTCAACTACATTTATTTAGTTGTCACTTGAATGTTTTACTTGAACTTTTACAATAAACCATGACAATCAAATAGCAAATTGAAGGGAATTTATTTTTTATTAATTTTTTTTTTGTAAAATTGATGGATAAACGCTAATGTTAAAGCTACACCTTCCTTTACAAGTAAATAAGATCTATTGTTAGGAATTTAAGTTTTTCATTAAATATTTGTTTTGTAACTATTGCTAACACTAGTTGACATTTACAAGGAATCCCCTTTTCAAAGAAAACTTAGTAAACAAATTAAGTTAATGTTTAAAATCAGTGGTCGAGACAAGGAGTATATGATGGAATTGTTACAAATAATATGAAAAACAATTAGTAACGGGTTTTATAAATGTTTCTGATATTTGTGTTCTTAACATGTAAATAACACTTATCTCTATGCCCCCATGGTCTTTTACTGCCGATCACTGATTTTAATTTAATTTCTTTATTAACTATTTTACATGTGCTAATAAATGTTAATTAAATTGTTCATATTTAAATACGTCTTCTTGTTCTAGTTCCTTGTTTATTGGAATTTTTCCCTACAACTGTGCTATAAATATCTCTTAGCAAGTTCCTTAAGGCGTCAAACGAGTATTCTGTGTAGATGTTTGTGATTTTTTTTTTCTAATTTTAATTAAGAAATCGTGACTAGCAGGGCGTCATGTATTTAATTTAATAATTTGCTGAAAATAGGTGACAACAATTTATAACTACTTAATGATTATTAGTTTGTTTTTTAATAATTATTATTATAACTATTTATTTGCCAACAGAACTATTGATTTTAAAATGCAATTTACGAGTAGTCTTTCAAAATAAATCAATTCGATTTAGAAATTATATAAAATTATAATAATTGGAATATTTTATAAAAAAGGTAAAACTTGTGTAATTGAGTTTAGACATACACAATGTAAATATCACTTACTAGTCATATTTTTATAATAAAATTCCCTGAATATTAAATAAGTTGTTTTTTTTTATTATTTTATTAGAATAAATTTTATTCTAAATTTGAAAAGATTTTATGAATTAACATATTAGTAACAAATGCCTGTAAATTATTTAATCTCTTCGAGATTATCCGTTTATATGATAGCCTACTGTACTCTACTCTTCTTCTCTACTCTAGCTATACTATATCTTTACTCGACTTTAATCTTGACCACTCTAATCTACTCTACTTTTTTAACTGTATCGGCTAAACGAACTTATTTCAATAGACTCTATTCTGGACGACTATTTGACTATCTCCTAGCAGGCTATATTCCTCTAGTCCCTACTGTAGTCGGCGCTACTCTGCTCTAATCTATTTAATATAGTATAGACTCTACTCTAGCTGACTCCAATCTAATGAAATCCACTCTGGTCGACTTAACTCTTACCGACTTAACTCTAGTCTGTTTTATAGTCGACTGTTATCTGGTCGACTTTAACCTGGTTGATTTTACTTTAGTTGACTCTATTCTAGTCAACTCTATTCTATTGGACTATATTCTATACGAATTTGGTCTAGTCGAGTCTACTCTAATCTACTCTATTCTAGCCGACTCTTTAATAGTCGGCTCTACTCTTGCGGATTCTATACCAGTCGGTTCAACTCTTGCGGACTCTTACCAGTTGACTCTACCCTAGCTTTCGCTATACTAGTCGACTCTACTTTAGGCGTCTATATACTGGACGACACTACTCTAGTCGAATCTATACTAATCAGATCTATATTATTCGACTCTATACTAGTTGATTCTAGTCTAGTCGACTCTATACTAATCGATTCTAGTCTAGTCGATTCTAATCTAGTCGACTATAGTCTAGTCGATTCTAGTCTGGTTGACCGTAGCTAGTCGAATCTACTCTAGTTTACTATATACTGGGCTACTCTACTCTAGTCGAATCTACACTAGTCTGGTTGACTGTAGCTAGTCGAATCTACTCTATTCTACTATATACTGGACTACTCTACTCTAGTCGAATCTATACTAATCAGACCTATACTAATCGAGTCGAGTAGTAGACTCTATACATGTCTATTCTAGTCTAGCCGACTCTATACTACTCGATTCTAGTCTAGTTGACTCTATACTTGTCGATTCCAGTCTAGTCGATTCTAATCTAGTCCACTCTATACTAGTAGATACTAGCCAAGTCGACTCTAGTCTAGTTGACTCTATACTAGTCGACTCTACTCTAGGCGACTCTAGTCTAGTCGATTCTAGTCTAGTTGACTCTATATTAGTCGACTCTAGGCGACTCTACTCTAGTTGAATCTATACTAGTCTGGTCGACTGTAGCTAGTCGACTCTAGTCTGTTCTACTCGACTTATTACTACTCGAATCTAGCTAATCGACTCTACTCTAGTCGAATAAATACTATTCTAGACGAATAGAGTCTGGTCGACTCTATTTTAGGACTATATACTAGACGACACTGCTTCAATCGACTATAATCTAGTCGAATCTATACTAGTCTAGTCTACTCTATACTAGTCCACTCCATTTTAGTCAACTCTATACTGGTCGACTCTAGTCGACCCTATACTAGATTACAATACTATTCGACTCTATGCTAGAAAATGTATACGACATAACTGTTCTGTTGCCGATTCTGTAACAGTCGACTCTAAACTGATTGGCCCTTTTTAAGAGCAGACATCGGCAGATTGTGTTTTTGGTCTTTGATTAATTATGAAGAATTTAAAACTTTCGATTTAAATTTAACAACGATTTTATATAAACAACTTATACAACAAATATTTGCAATAAACTATTCTCACCTACATAAATTTATTAGACTAGAAACATTAGCAACTTAATTAGTAATTAAAGAAAATCATATACAAAACCAACGCAGCAATTAAATGTATTTAGTAAATAAAAAGTTGTTTCAAATCAAAATGCAAATTTGCAAAAACAATAATGCCCTAAAGCTGGACACATGAGTGGAATTTATTAACACTACTTGACAAAACTTTTGTATAACATTTTTAAATTGAAATAATAAAATTAAAAAAAAAAGAAAAAAAGTAAAGAAAGTTTCAAGGAATTTAATAATAATATCTGTAAGAATAAACCGAATCTTTAGAACATATTAACTTATTAATATTTTGTTTTATAAACCCTTTATAAAACAATTTCAATACAAAATTTCATTTATATTTTATTAAATTTGTTTCTGATGCACAATAAAGTATCAATATCATTTAGTTGCCTTAAATAAAGCAAGCCATATTTATTAATTTTTTTATTATCTACAATCAATACATATAATTAATTGTTATTTAATAATAATTAATTTTAACAAAATGTCAACATCAAAAAAAAAAAAAAAAAAAAACATTTTGTCAAATTGAGATGAATCTATAGAATGTCATTATCATTTTATGGTCATTTGTGTAAAATCGTTGGAAAATTGTTAAACAAATGTTTAACTGTTTAATTATTTCCGTTAACGAGACGTGTAAAAATGAGAAAAATAAAAATGTACATCACATTGATTTTTGCCCCCGTCAATGTTTGTTCTGCCTCTATTGTAAAGTGCCTCCAAATTTATTTAATTAATTGTATTGATATATAAAAAGTTTAACAGGTTGCCTCTTGGCTGTATGTATATGAAGTTAATTAGATATGTAGGCAATTATTAGGCTGATCTAGTATTAAATTAAGCAGATAAGGTATTTAATATATAATTAAGTTATTTAAGTTCAGTCAATGTTTAATTGTTTTATAGTTTGTATTATAATTTATTTAGAACTCTCCAATTACTTGACAGTAAATGTATCCCGGAGGGTTTGTTGTCGGTCAACTAATAATGAATCAGGGAAAAGGAGAGGAACGAACGAGCGACCGGAAGGAACCGACTACGAACCGAACGAACGAACAACTAACCGAACTAATCGAACGAACGAACGAACGAACGACGACAACGTACGAACGAACGAACGACCGACACGAAGCTAACGAACGAAACGAACGAACGAAAGAACGAACGAACGAACGAACGAACGAAAAACGAACGAACGAACAACGAACGAACGAACGAACGAACGAACGAACGAACGAACGAACGAACGAACGAACGAACGAACGAACGAACGAACGAACGAACGAACGAACGAACGAACGAACGAAGAACGAACGAACGAACGAACGAACGAAACGAACGAAACGAACGAACGAACGAACGAACGAACGAACGAACGAACGAAACGAACGAACGAACGAACGAACGAACGAACGAACGAACAACGAACGAAACGAACGAACGAACGAAAACGAACGAACGAACGAACGAACGAACAACGAACGAACGAACGAACGAACGAACGAACGAACGAACGAACGAACGAAGAACGAACGAACGAACGAAAGAACGAACGAACGAACAAGAACGAACGAACGAACGAACGAACGAACGAAGAACGAACGAACGAACGAACGAACGAACGAAGAACGAAACGAACGAACGAACGAACGAACGAACGAACGAACGAACGAACGAACGAACGAACGAACGAACGAACGAACGAACGAACGAACGAACGAACGAACGAAGAACGAACGAACGACGAACGAAACGAACGAAAACGAACGAACGAACGAACGAACGAACGAACGAACGAACGAACGAAGAACGAACGAAACGAACGAACGAACGAACGAACGAACGAACGAACGAACGAACGAACGAACGAACGAAGAACGAACGAACGAACGAACGAACGAACGAACGAACGAACGAACGAACGAACGAACGAACGAACGAACGAACGAACGAACGAACGAACGAACGAACAACGAACGAACGAACGAATCGAACGAACGAACGAACGAACGAACGAACGAACGAACGAACGAACTAACGAACGAACGAACGAACGAACGAACGAACGAACGAACGAACGAACGAACGAACGAACGAAACGAACGAACGAACGAACGAACGAACGAAAGAACGAACGAACGAACGAACGAACGAACGAACGAACGAACGAAGAACGAACGAACGAACGAACGAACGAACGAACGAACGACGAACGAACGAACGAACGAACGAACGAACGAACGAACGAACGAACGAACGAACGAACGAACGAACGAACGAACGAACAACACGAACGAAGAACGAACGAACGAACGAACGAACGAACGAAAACGAACGAACGAACGAACGAAACGAACGAAGAACGAACGAACGAACGAACGAACGAACGAACGAACGAACTAACGAACGAACGAAACGAACGAACGAACGAACTAAAATAACTAACTAAACTAACTAAATAACTAACTAACTAACTACTAACTAACTAACTAACAACTAACTAACTAACTAACTAACTAACTAACTAAACTACCTAACTAACTAACTAACTAACTAACTAACTAACTAAACCGATTAATTACTCGTTATATAAGATCACTCACTAATACTTTTAAAATAACTGTAATTTTTATTGAATGAAAAATCAATAATACACTTAAATTATAGTTTTTATTATTCAGTGTTTAAATCTGTGTGAAAAAATTCATTGTCAGGGTTGCAAATTAATTGTTGATATGATTATACAACAATTAACTACATTCAAACAATAAGAAACGAGTATTTTCATGATTATTTAAAATTAAAATAAAATTCTAAAGTTCAAAAATAATTTTAAATATTTTAAATTAATAAATTTCTTTGCAGATTTAAAAAATGGGTCTGAAAAAAGAATACCTTCGTTACGGCCGTTCAGCAAGAGATCGTATATTTGGTTGGCTGGGGGTACCGCCACCAGCTGCAAATGATTTCAATCGTAATGTCGCCGCAAATACAAATTTGACAACGGGTTCAACGGGCAGTGTAGTAGTGGTGCCGCAACAAACTACAGGCCATGCGGGTACAACAACAACATCATCTTCACGCTCCCACAGTCGTTCACATCCGTTTATGCGGAGTAGAGCCACACCATTGTCAATGTTGATATCACAAGGAGCTAAACTTAGTAATAGTAAGTTGATTTTTAACTTTTACTTTAATTTTTTTTTCGAAACAAGGTCATATGGGCTATTTTCGATCTTTAGTTAATTAGTTATTAAAATATTTTTTGCAAAAATATGAATGTGTCAAGCTTAACAAAATTTACACCCAAAGTTTGCAAATGAGGTTATAAAAAGTGTGATTATTTAGCTGAATTACTATTGTTTTAATAACTCTTAATTATATTTCTTTTTAATTAAAAGTTGAGAAAAAGTAACAAAATATAATTCAAAACATTTTGACAATAATTAAACTACATATTAAATTAAATATGAGCAGTTTTAAACAAGTCTCAAAATTTTTAATATTATTTAAGACAAGATATCGCAAAGTTGTTGGAAGTGGACCTTTAAAAGAATTTTATTGTAATGTTATAATTTTGATTTTTATCGTTGTGTCACAAACGGAATGAAAGAACTAATATTCGCCACATCCTTTTGATATACATATCTATTCAGTCCAAATTCTTTAGAGGTCTGCATCCATAGGCGTTTACTTCAGAGCTTCCTTATATTTTAGGAATACGACTTCATCTTTCTAGCTTTAAAAATAGCTTTTTTGTTCTTTACTGGGAGAAAGTCTCGAGTGATCTGATAATAAAAAGTAATACAGGAGCAATGCAAACCGGCGAGAAAAATGCTTCGGCACTCGGTCGGCTAATGATTACTCATAAGCAGATAGTAAGTGCTCATCTTTTAAGCTTGTAGGAGAGAGAAGAAGACAAAATATCATTATTTTATCCTCTATCTCCTACAAACTCAAAGAGTTGAGCGACATAAGTTGTTGTGTATGGACCTGCACTTTTATTTAATCACAACGCTTGCTCCAAATAGAAGTCAATGCAATAACGGGATGTGTAAACTGAATGGAAATAAATATTGTGTCAACAAAGATTAACATATTTCCCAACATTCCGAAGGTAATTGAGGCGATATTGGGTTATAAGGTTGAATCAAATACCATATTGGACTATAATCGATTATTTTTAGCTTTACATCATATGGCTGCCAAGCCATTCGGGAATAACCAGTAACGAAAGAGTGAATATACTCACTGCATAGGGAAAGCCACCCGACGAAATTAATAAAACGCATGAAAACCGCTAGACGTAACGAGAGCCGAATTAAAAACATGCGCATGATATTCACATATGGCAACTGGTATAATGAAAGAGAGGGGGAACCACAAGATGCTCCAAGAGAACCCTAATCAGAAACCTCCTCAGAAAGAGTTAGTTCTTAGGTATTCTGAGTGAAAAGCAGGAAAGTAGCGGCATGCGGAGATGAAGATTAAACGCGGTAAAGCGGGGGAGCGAAGGGAGGAGAGGAGGGAACAGCAAGCACGAAAAAGGGTGGGAAAAAGGGAAGGAACGAGAGCGGGAAACGGAGGCGCGGAACAAGGGCGGTAAAAAGGCGAAACGAGAGAGAGAGCGAGAGAGGGACCGAGCGGGGAAAAGGCGAGGCGACGAGGGAGGGAAGAGGAGGAGGGCAGCACGAGAGGAAGAGAAAGACAGCAAGGAGAACAGAAAAGGGAGGGCGAGCGAGCGAGCGAGCGAGCGAGCGAGCGAGCGAGGCGAGCGAGCGAGCGAGCCGAGCGAGCGAGCGAGCGAGCGAGCGAGCGAGCGAGCGACGCGAGCGAGCGAGCGAGCGAGCGAGCGAGCGAGCGAGCGAGCGAGCGAGGAGCGGAGCGAGCGAGCGAGCGAGCGAGCGAGCGACGAGCTAGCGAGCGAGCGAGCGAGCGAGCGAGCGAGCGAACGAGCGAGCGAGCGAGCGAGGAGGAGCGAGCGAGCGAGCGAGCGAGCGCGCAGCGAGCGAGCGAGGCGAGCGAGCGAGCGAGCGAGGAGCGAGCGAAGCGAGCTGAGCGAGCGAGCGAGAGCGAGCGAGCAGCGAGCGAGCGAGCGAGCGACGCGAGCGAGCGAGCGAGGCGAGCGAGCGAGGCGAGCGAGACGAGCGAGTCGAGCGAGCGAGCGAGCGAGCGAGCGAGCGAGCGAGCGAGGCGAGCGAGCGAGCGAGCGAGCGAGCGGAGCGAGCGAGCGAGCGAGCGAGCGAGCGAGCGAGCGAGCGAGCGAGCGAGCGAGCGAGCGAGCGAGCGAGCGAGCGAGCGAGCGAGCGAGCGAGAGCGAGCGAGCGAGAGAGCGAGCGAGCGAGCGAGCGAGAGAGAGCGAGCGAGCGAGCGAGCGAGCGAGCGAGCGAGCGAGCGAGCGAGCGAGCGAGCGAGAGAGCGAGCGAGCGAGAGCGAGCGAGAAGCGAGCGAGCGAGCGAGGAGCGAGCGAGCGAGCGAGCGAGCGAGAGCGAGCGAGCGAGCGAGCGAGAGCGAGCGAGCGAGCGAGCGAGCGAGCGAGCGAGCGAGAGCGAGCGAGCGAGCGAGGAGCTAGCGAGCGAGCGATCTATCGACGAGCGAGCTAGCGAGCGAGCGAGCGATCTAGCGAGCGAGATCTAGCTATCTATCTATCGATCTATCTATCTATCTATCTATCTATCTATCTATCTATCTATCTATCTATCTATCTATCTATCTATATATCTATCTATCTATCTATCTATCTATCTATCTATCTATCTATCTATCTATCTATCTATCTATCGATCTATCATCATCTATCTATCTATCTATCTATCTATCTATCTATCTATCTATCTATCTATCTATAAGAATGGGCGAATGTAATACCTTTAAAGGGAAGGGAGCTGGAGGTAGTTAACCTAACGAGCGCAAAACCTTTCGATCCAACAAAAGCTAAGTTAAAAATATGGGTGAGAGAATCCCATAAGGCCTCTTGGAATAATGAAACGGTGGGTAGAAACACAAAAATCCTATGGGGTGACCCTGATGAGAGTAAGACGAGTAATCTCCTTATAATGAGCAAGTCTGAGTTTAGTATGGTGGTACGTATTCTGAGTGGACACACAGGATTACGAGCACATCTATATAAAATTGGACGTGCGGATTCAGACGAATGTCTGAACTGTCAAGCATTCATCGAAGTTAGATCCAAGTATCGTGGAAGTGATGTTATCCTGGAAAAGACATTCCTGACTAACACTGATTGAAAATTCTTAGGAATTTCGTCCAGGAAACTGGGTTTCTGAACATTCAGTGAACATTTTTTTTTCATGAAAATGAGCGCATAACAAGCCCCATAGTATTTCGACCACTGTGCGGGGTTTTTAACACACAATTAATTTGGACATATGCTTAAGAGCACATGCGTTAAGGTGAACTGAAATGAAATAGTATAACAAGAGTCAAAAACAAAATTAACAATTCCCACAGAAAAAATATTTGTTTACAATATTTAAAAAATGACCAACTTCTTTTGATAAACCATATTTTATTTATAATGCCACTGTCAAAATATTTAACATAAACTAAAATTAATCTAGAAAATGTATCTATGACAAAAAATACTAAAACAAATAACAGAAGACAAGTGTTGAAAATTCTCATGCTTCAACCAAAAACAAAAAAATTCTGCCGATTAGAAATGACTCTTAAGTATTTGAAAATATTACAATAATACGGCAAGTTAAAGAAATAAATCTTTAAACTTAATCTATATTTTAAACTACTTACAGATACTTACATACGAACTCAAAAAGTTAAAACAACTTTGCAAATACTTGCAAACAATCTAAGACTAAACTAAAACTAAAGAACACACATACAAGTACAGAAAATAGTTAGTATATGTATTAAATAAATAATATAAATAGGTAATATTTTAGCATTAGAATCATTTATTATTAATAGTATTAGACAATTGTGTCTGTATTAAAAATAGTTGAAACAAAAACACAAAAACAATTTATTATTTTAAATAAATAGTTTAGTTGGCTATGAGGAGGCATGTTTCTTACAATGACTTAGTACCAACTGCTACGTAGTTTACAACTTTTAGTTTTTATTTTATTTTATTTTTTTTTTTTTTTTGTATTATTTTGTTGCTGTTGTTGCCTTGTAATAGAATATCAAAAACATATAGTTTTCCTTGATTTTTCATATCATGCAATTACATATACACATACGTTCATTCATTCATACTGCACAACTGAAGAAAAGAAACAAAAATAAACTAAAGAATCATTTGTTAGTTTGGTTAGTTAGACAGAAATACTTACATACATATATACTAGCATTTAGTATTTGGTTAGTGTTTGTGGCTCATACTTTGCTAAAAGTTGCCACTAGACAAGTTTTAAATAAACATGCTGTTGGAGCACTAAGTCGGCAGGTATTTGCTAACTAATATTTATTTATCAGATACTTGCTGATTCTAGTAAGTTGAGGTATTTATGTGGGTTATTTCATTTTATCTAATTAAAGACATCAAAGTTATGTGGTATTTTACATATAGCTTAACTTGCAAGAGTCGCTCCCTATTTAGCGAGACCAAATTAGAGATGGAAAGATAAACCTTTTCCTTTCTATTCCTTCAATTCTGAAGTTGCATCTCGCAATACTACTCCAAGTGCAGATATAGCTTGAATGTCAAGAATTCATTGACAGTAATCAGGGCCCAAAAACTCAATAGAATCTAAATAGAAATTTCGATCGATATCGTATGCCATAATTTGGTCCCAGAATGCCTTTATCGCATGTCATATTATAGTCATCTATCCAGGTAGATCATATCTCTTCTCTATAACTTTTGCAGTTGTAACTTGTCGACATTCTTTTCGAGAAAGTCCTTTAAAAGTTTGGTGTAAGTAATCTTCTCTACAAAACAAGAAAATTTTACAGAATTAAGTTGTGACTCAGCTACACCTTTTAACAAGAGCATCTTAAACTTTCATCTAAAAGTTCACAAATGTATTAGTCATTCATTAAAAATTCCAAAATCCCACCGAACAGAACCTATCACAGGAATTTTAGACCTTCTAATAGCAAGACTAGCTTATCTTTCTACTTTGTACTTTGTAAATGTTAAGAAAAGGATTTATGATTTATATTTTTAACTCTTTTCATCAGATAAGATTCAATTTAGATATTATTATCGGAGTTGGATAGCATTAGACCCTAAGCATTATATTTCTACGAGAGCTTTAAATTTAGGAGTCCGAAAAAATGAACATTTTATAAATCAAGTATCAAACAGAGAGGAATTTTATATAATCCTGTAAAAAGGTCCAATAATGGTCTTAGCCCGGTGAGTCCCTGAAATGTTTACTTCTTCTCTTGATACACCAGTAATATAACATTCAGGAACGTGATATTCCGCAGTATAACCGGACGAGTTCGAAATTATTTCTTTCATTATTAAATCGACGGAAAGCCAAAGCATTTATCTTGTCGGATTGCTAACTGTGGCTACCCTTAGCTAATAAGTCGTACTTAGTCGTTAGAATGCTGTATAATTTACTTATCTTTTTGAATTGCAACCGTTGTCATAATTTCCCTAATTAGTCATTAGGCGACCGATTTATACGGTCGGATTTCATTCCCTAGCTTGGCTTTGCCTACCAGTCATAGTTAGTCAAAGAGAGCTGCAGAATTCATCTTTTATTCCCTAGCTAGTCTTAGTAGACATATTAATACGACGCAAATGGCGAAATCATGTCACCCAATAAGAATTTATCTGATCGGATTGCTTTCGTTGTCGTCGGATTGCATTCTCATAATTAGCTTTTAGCCGACCGAATGCGAAGTGTGTATTCTCCACTCTGTAAAGGATATAACAATTATATTCGAAGCTTGAAAGACACAATCATTACCCGAAGATACAGATAGTAGATTTTAAAGAATGTAGACCCTTGAAGAACCTAGACAGAGCGAGTATACCCCGGATAAAATCAAAACTGCATTACATGTTATTATCCAGTTCTTGTAGGAAGTCTTTCTATAATACCTTTAAGTCCCTCTGATTTCTCTTTAAAACCTATGATCGGCTTAATAACAAGTCCTTTCTTTAGTTTTCTAAAGGTTGCTGGTATGTTTTAGGTTCCTTCTCGCCGGATTGCATTCCCTAGCTAGTCTTAGCCTACCAGTCATAGTAAATCAAGAAGAGCTGTAGAATTAATCTTTTAGCATTCGATATGGGTTGTATTCCCTAGCAAGTCCTAGCCCACCAGTCATAGTAATACGACCGTTGTCATAATTATATGTAATTAATTTTCAAACGACCAAGAGACAAAGTATTTATCTCGGCAGATTATATACCCTAATTAGTCTTAGTCCAGAAGCCACTGTTAACAGACAAGATCTGAGGGGTTTATGTCATCGGATTGCGATATAAATTCAAAGTTTGAAAAACACAATTGTTACCCAATGATACAAGATAGCTGTATGGTATAGTATATTTCAAAAAAAAGTAGACTCTTGGGGACCCTGGATAGAATGGGTATACCCTGGATGAAAACAAAAACTGCATCACATATTACTATCCCAGTTTCTGTCGGAATTTTTGTATGCTGAAGTCTATTATATTTTGATAATAATATCTTAAGTCCTTCTGATTTCTCTTTAAAATTATTGAAGCTATGAGGAGTTCTTTGCTTAGTTTGCTGAAGATAACAGGAATTTTTTCTGAAGTTTCAGAATCTTTTTAAGGTGATCAATTTGGGTCATTGTGTGAGAGAAGAAATAGTTTTAACGACACTTATTTTGGCGCTATCAATACTTCTAGGATTTCTATACCGAATCTATTCTGCATCGTTTTGAAAATAGCTGATTTTTGGGACTCTTACCACTTCTGTTTATAGGCTGATCAGGTTTGTGAATGTGTTTAGATTGGAAATCATTACAAAATTCATGACTTTAAGGGGATTAAATATGGTCATTGTGAGAAATAAGGAATAGCTTTAACGACATGTATTTAGTCCTATCAATACTTTTAGAAGTTCTATATCGAAGTTAATGATATCCTGGGAAGTACGCTAGATACCCTGGGTGCTTCGCTACCCTAACTTAAATTAAATACATATAAAATTTTGTTTACTGTTATAGAAAATTAAAATTGATTAAACATTTTTTTAATGTTTCAGTTTTATACGTTCAATATCACGTGATTAAATTCGCATTCAGCAAGAAGCTTGTATTTTTAGTTTCATTCATTTAGCTTCCACATTATAGAAAATTTCGAAAGTACTATTTGAAAAAAAGTACTATAAAATACCTCTAATAGATTATCATTTAATCAAAAATTTTATGTTTCTGTGTTCAATATTATATACAATTCAAAAAATATAATTTGATGAATGAAAAAGTACCAAAAGTCACTTTCAGTAGATTTTCATTCACTAAGGTCCCCACATTTTAAATTTTATTTTCAATATCTATGTTGAATATATCAATATCGTAAAAATATCAAAAAGTACCATCGGAAAAAACGAAAAAGTACAAAAATCTCTCTCAATAAATTCTCATTTAATAAGGACCGTGTGTTCCGGTTAACCATTATAAAGAATATAAAAGGTACCATTTGAAGAATAGAAAAGTACCAAATAGATCCCACTTACATAATATTTTTCAGTCAAGACCATGTATTTTAAAATTAATGTTCCTAGGTTGAATATTTTAGAAAATTAAAAGAGTACCATTTATGAGATAAAAAGTACTAAAAAGTTCTCACTAAAGAATCTTATTAATAATCAAGTGTTTTGAATTCATATTAAAGAAGAGTATCATTTGAAGAAAGAAAAAGTACCAAAAGTGGAATAAATTTTACCTAAGTGGAAAGTACTAATAAAAAGAGTACAATTTTTCACCTTTTCGCTTAGAAATATACTTTTTCGAGAATTAAGTTTACAAAATGTTCCGTATTTAAATCTATATATAACAAATAAAACTCAAACGATTCAAATCTGCATTCATTTGTTCTAGAAAAATAGTGCTTTCAAAAAGTACCAAACAATTTAATCGAATTTAGTCCTATATAACCCTTAGTACTCGAATTCCAAAATAATATACCAACAGCTTATTTTGTGTGAGTAAATAAACTACTTTTTCAAATTTTATAAAAATCAATGAATTTGAATAAAATTAAATTTCCCGTTTTTCCCCTTTTTGGTACTTTTTTCCCTAGTGAAATAGCAAAAATTTTATTACAATAAATATTACAGAGTTAGTCGGTAATTTAATAGGAATAATTCAATAAACCGAAAACGTTTTCTTAATGTGCTAAAAAAAAGTACCATAAATACAGTTTTCTCCCTTTTAAAAAAATTCAGAAACAGATGTCTCATAATTTTGGGAGATGTATCCAAAATATTTATAAAAATGTTATTATGTTAAATAGTTCAAAAGTTATAAGGGGCCAAAAAAGGTACCAAAATCACCATTGTTACACATTTTTACCCCCTTAAAAGTACGAATTTTAAAAAAGTACTAGACACCCATCTGCTCATTTTAAGAGTAGATACAGGTGCATTTAAAATTTTTCTTGCATCACTAATATTGTGTAAGATAATTAAGAAAACCTGTTTTACCTATGTTTTCCCCTTTTTACCCGTAAATGTACAAATTTCCAAAAATCCCTCCTTAGTGGATCTACATAACCAAAAACACATTTACTGTCAAAATTTCATGATTCTAGGTTCAGCTGTTTGGGCTGTGCGATGATGAATCAGTCAGTCAGTAACGCTACTCTTTTATATATATAGATGACTGATTAGTTTTTTGAATGTATTTAGATTGGAAATCATTTCAAAATTCATGTTATTTTATGGATTTCTCTGAGAAACTATTCGGATATATATAATATCAGATCGAGCAATACATATTGGACAATTCACATTTGTTTTTACTAATTTTTAAAATATCAACTAAAGTTTGTGAATATCTCTCCAGTCATTTATTATACTTAACAATCTAGATCATAACGGAAATCAAAACATTATGTAACGGAAATACAAAAGGCGCCAAGATCTGTTGCAAGTAGGAATGCTCCCTCTGCTTTATACACATGTAAAATCAAAACAAATACAAAATTTGTAATTTCGTTTTTATTTTAGTATTTGTATTAATCACAATAAGTATATTTAGTAATAGAGACTTAAGACAAGACACAAGACAAACTTAAAACGAAATACTAGTTTAACAGCATTTTCAGAGAAAAACCGAAACCCCAAATCGAAACAAGTTTTTTATGGATTTTCCAAAAGAAACTATCAAAAACATGTTAGTGGATGCAACATTTTGTTTTTTGGCCAATATTCTTTTTGGCGGTTTTGTGTTTTTGTTGTTTATATTTAATTAATAAAAAGTCATAATACGTATGACTATTTTGTTGTACAGAATAGTTGAGGTTTTATATTGTGGTTATTGCCTCCAAATGCCATTCAACTTTTAAGCTGCAAGTCAAATTCAAATCAATTATTTCAGTTTTTGTTTGCAACTTCATTTTTTTGCTCATTGAATATGGAAGCAATATTTTCGGTATTCGGAACTGACAAATTCGTAGTTTGGTCAGGTACAATAACTAAGCAACAAACCAACCAGCCAGCCACCACCGATCCAGTCTAGCAGGCGTTTTAACAACAAGTGAACTTAAACTTCTTGTTGGGTAATTACGTTTTACCATGTTGCTGCTAACAATTTCGGTTTGTTTATTCTGTTTGCTTTTATAAACAACAGAAAAAATGTTGCAATAGAATACAAATATTTTTGCAAAAAAATTACTTGTTTTTTTATTTGAAAAATCAAAAACAAAAAACTTACGCAACTTTTTGGTTTTTGGTAAACATTTGATATTGACTTTTTATTCAATTAAAACTTAAATTAATAATTAGTTCTTGATTGTTTAGTGGTTTTTCCTTTTAACAGTTTTAGTTCTACAATAAAATCGTTATAAAATACTTAACATTGGAGTTGATTGTTTTATAAATAAATATTGCAAAAACATTAATTCTGACTGTTATTTTTATTAAACTGGCTGCGATTTAATAAAAGTTGCAAAGCCTGTTGCAGTTGCAGCTGATCAATGACTTCGTCATGCAGCGTGTTTTGATTTTTGCGTAATTTTTTTTCGAAATTTTGCAACATTATATGTTGCATTTGTAACCCTCAAACATGCAAAAACAAAAGTGAAAGATGATTTTTATAATATCAGTATTAAAGTTAGAGTTGTTTTAGTTAATTTGTAGTAAATTAGTCTGGTATTATATTTATTATGAATTCATGTTTGGAGGCGTTCAAGAGTTAAGTGGATCAAGTGTAATTCTAATGCATAATATGTTTGTTGAATACTTTGTAGTAGACAAAATGTTAATTAACTTGTCTATAAATAGGAATTTAATGAAAATTTTCAAAAAAATTTCGACAAAAATTTATAAAAATTTTACAAATTTCTATAAAACTTTTCAAATATTTTGTATAAGTAGAGAATTTATAAAAAAATTATTAAGAAATAGTAAATGAGTTTAATATTTTCTTCAAACTGAGAACCATCGCGACACGTTGAAACTATTTATACCATACACCACTATATTAAGGAGATGTTTGATGTTTGTAACACCCAAAAATATTGGTCCTAAGCCCACCTTAAAGTACACCAATCGGCTCAGAATTAGTAAGTCGATTTAGTGACGAAGTCTGTTGGAAATGGTTAAAATCGTTCCATAATTTCGCATAGCATAATAGCTCTAGTCTGCCGGGACTATAAACTGGTGATGATCAAATGTATCCTCGGCCTTTCCTTGGAATGATTTGACATGGGGTCTAACCAGAGTACCATATAATCTGGCACTACGGGTGGCCAGTTTCACACAGGACTTGTCCTGGCTAGTCAGTTGGATCCATGTAGTGGCTATGATTTATACCCAAATATGCGGAGTTCAAGGAGTGATATATCCCAAATGCCATAAATGTCTGGATTCTCTTTCCAGTGCTGTTGTCATCTCAACAGATGTCACTGGGTGATGTGACAGAGCAACTTATGCTGGTTTCCTGAACCCGTCGAG
Source organism: Lucilia sericata (assembly GCF_015586225.1). Taxonomy (NCBI): domain Eukaryota; kingdom Metazoa; phylum Arthropoda; class Insecta; order Diptera; family Calliphoridae; genus Lucilia; species Lucilia sericata. Next base: position 308,825 of record NW_023994415.1, on the reverse strand, counting down.
TACCTCTTACTCTTCGCCTAGTAGGGCGCCATTATAAGTTGGGGAATTTTCAGGTTGACACTTGGTAGTTGCCTGTCATCCCGTAGATCGTTCTTTATGGTCTGAGAATGGAATTGATGTAATTGGTGAATGATCGGGAAAGACTCCTCCGCCCGCAAGGATACTAGTACTGTTGCGATCTCAACAGTATTCATATTGTTTCATGCAACGCTACTTATGGTTGAGGTATACCACTCAACTTGTCGGGGCAATTATTGGGTTCGAATTGACTTTGGAAATTTCTACATCCTTTGTCACATTATCTGATATACGGAGGGATCCTGATTTATTGGCTGGGTATTTCGGACTACCAAATACGTCTCTAGGTGCTATTGCCAGAGGCATCTCAGTAGTGTTGTTGCACGGGCTTTAAGAGGGTAAGGAATGCACTGGAATGGATCATTAGTTGATGGGGATTGTATTTTAAATAATGCAATCCTGCATGGTCACCTTCCGGTATACCGAAAGTTTGATTTCACCTGATGTTGGCGTTGTCGCCCCTTCTATTAACTTTAGACCAGTGCTGCCTGTCATCCCGAACGGGGCGACTATGACAAGAGATTCGATAGCTCGAGTACTCCAGCAAAGTGCTTGTACATGGACCGGCTCAGCCACGTACAAAAATTGCCATATGAGTTCTTCCTATAGGGATTCAGAGGCTCGATGTACACCGTCTCTAGAATCGACCCATACTGAGTACAGGCATCATATAAAGTCCTTTTCACAAAACGACTTAAAGACTGAGTTAGGTTGAAAAATAGATCAGATCTGCAGAAATAGCGATTTTGGACCTCTTGTGGGCACATTTACATGAAAAATGTTTAAGATAAAACCTTATATAATGTTGAATGAAAGTATTGTCGTCCAAAAACTCAGTTTCCAGGACGTAGTTCCTAAAAATTTTTCAAACTGTGTTCTTAAGGGATTAAACATCTGGAAAAATATATAGCTCCCAAGATAATTAGATCTAATTTTAAAGAAAGCCTGGCAATGACAAATAAAGTGTTCCAAAAGTTTTTCTGTCCTCTTCGTATTCTCTACAATCGGCTGAATCTTCTTCTCGAGTTACCTTCACTTTATTGGAAGTTCATTCACTCTTTAGTTTGCCGATTATTCCCGAGTGGCCTGGTAGACATATGATACAAAGTTTACCTTTGTACAGGCATAGCGGGTAATGACTACATTTTCAATTACAATAACAGTTGGAGTAATTGTAATTGAAGGTTTACCGATTACAATTACTTGTAATTGAGGTTTTGCTAATTATAATTATTTGTAATTGAAGTTTTGCAAACTACAATTACCAGTAATTCTAATTGAAGTATTGTTAATTACAATTACTTGTTATTGTAATTATGGAATATTCAATTACAATTACTTGTAATTGCGAGTTTTTCCCTTATATATACATGTAGTTTGTAATTAGTAATACCTAAATTACAAGTAATTGTAATTTAGGTATTACTAATTACAAATTACAAGTATGTTATTGTAAACATTCATTACAATTACAAGTAATTGTAATTGGTCAATTACACATTACAAGTAATCGTAATTAGAAAAACTTCAACTACAAGTAATTGTAAAAATTAGTTATAGAAAATTTCGGTGAATATTTTATATCCCTAACGTAACTCTTACCTAACAAAGCTTGAAAACTTTTTCATGGAAATATTAATAATTTAGAAAAAAATCCCAAGATCTTAGGTCAAAACGTGCATATAGTAAATCATTTACTCAATATTTATTTTCAAAATTTTATTTAGTCAAACAAACAAAAACACCTTTAAAGTTTTGGTAACACATCAAAACAATTGAAAGTGTTAACATGTTATCGCCATCGCCATCACCATCATCTCTATATTATCATTTTCAAACTCTGACAGATTATTGTTTATATTTATTGTTGTTGCTGTTATGAAAAATGTGACAAACAAAATAATAAGAACGTGCACAATAGAAAACAATAAAAATTATAAATGCTTAAAGCACGTGCAACACGGCTTTTTTGTCACAACCGCATTGTTGTAACTAAATAAATAATTGTGTTGCAAAATAATAGAGTAATTGTTGTTCTTTTTTATTAAAATATTAAAATTTCTGTTATTGTTGTTGTTGCTGAGTATGGGAAATATTGTATTTTTTTTTTTTTTTTTTTTTTGTAAACTAGAAATACTGGTACCACTAAATTTAATACTGAAATAAGTATGTGTGAACAAATTATGAGCCGTACTTCATTATATTTAGTAAAACACTTGAAGAAATTTTGTTCGTTCAGATAAATTTCTTTTTTATAGAAAATTTTCAATAAATTTTCTTTTTATAGAAAATTTTTGATAAATTTTGTTTTTATAGAAAAATTTTGATAAATTTTGTTTTTATAGAAAAATTTTTCATAAATTTTCTTTTCATAGAAAAGTCTATGTCTTTTCTTAGAAAAGTCTAAGTCTTTTCATAGAAAAGTCTAACGCTTGTATTTATAAAAAAAATCTTTTTTTGCTTTTAATGCACTCAATAGTTAAAGCACACTTTAGCCTTAAAAACCAATTATAAAATTGTGATATTCATAAACAAATAATAAGCGTATATTAACTATTGTGCTGATTTATGTTTAAGTTGGCAGCACTGTACAATATGGCTGTCATTTTATGTGTTAGTGTTGCGTACAATTAGGATAAAATATTCGTTGATTCGGTTTTCTTAATTTCATATTTTTGTTTATAATAGATTTTTGACAATAAAAACAAACTTTTAAGAAAAATAAATATATATATGGCTTTAATAAATGTCTATTTAGTTCAGATGTATAAATATAACATATAATTTCTAATTATTATTAAAAGTATCCGAATAACGGATATTTTGCGACAAAATATACATCACTATGACATTTTCTTATTTTTACTTATTTTCCTTGTAATTTTTGATAAATTTTTGCAAATATTGATAAATTTCTTTGATATTTGACTAATTTTAATGCCGGCGAATATATTTTGCATTAGTATAACACTAATCAATATAATTTACATGGTTAATTACTTTATGGCATTATATTTAACCAACAAACTTTGAAAAAGCCAAATCAAATGATTTTGTCCATCATTTGGTTGACAGACGGGCACTTCCAAATTGCCTAAAAATAGTGCTGGACAATTGGAATATTGTCAAATATTCATGTATTAATCCAATAATGCCTAGATTTGAGTTTTTTCCTCAAAATATAATCGTTTAAAAATTTTCTGGGATTTTATTTACAAATTTGTAAACGTTAAAATTAGAATTTTTAGATTTTATTTTAAAAGAAACCATAATTAGTTTTCGCAATCAACCTAAAATTACCGGAAAAATCTTTATCTGAGAAAAAAATTGTTAAAAATCAACTTATTGTTGGCTTAAAGAAGGGTCGAGCCTACAATAAAATTCTTCTAATTGTCAATGGTTTATTGAAGGTGTTTTAAGCTATTTCACGTTTATAAATACGATTTTCCTGAATTTTGCCTAAAATTGTTTAATAAACCTAAAATAAGTTTTTATAAATACAGCCGTAAGTCTTTTCATAGAAAAGTCTAAGTCTTTTCATAGAAATTTTTTGATAAATTTTCTTTTTATAGAAAATTTTTTATATTTTTTTTTTATAGAAATATTTTTGATAAATTCTCACGGAAAATTTAAATAAATTTTAATGGAAAATTTTCCATAAATTTTCTTCTAATGCAAAATTTTTCATAAATTTTCTTTTTAGGGAAAATTTTTCATAATTTTTCTTTTTATATATTTCCTTTTATAGAAATTTTTATACCCACCATCAAAAAAGATATATTGTTTTTATCATTTCGAAATATTCGCCTAAGACCCATAAAAGTCTTAGAATCTAATAATTATATCCTAAGACGATCTAGCCATGTCCGTCTGTCTGTCAGTTGAAAACATGATGGAGACCAAACGGGAACTGCTAGAGAGAAATTACAGATGTTTTTAGTTGATGCAGGTTGTTTGGTATTGAAAATGGGCAATATCGATTTCGTCTAGCCCCCGTATGAGGTCCCCTTCAGAAAATGACTTTAGCGCTCATAACTGTATAAACATGTTTTATAGGAACCTAAATCTCTTTGTAAAATTTTATAAAGATCGTCCCATAATTGACCCTACCCGTCATATAAGGTCTCTTTAAGAAACTGTCTAAAAGATGCATCTATAGCATTCGGCAAAAAAATTTTCTATATTAACATAAATCTCATTTTAAAATTTAATAAGGATCGGCCCATAATTGACCCTACCCGTCATATAACCTTCAGAAAATGAATTAAAAGCTCATAACTGCCTAAAAAAGCACCTATGTATATCAGTATGGTGCGACAAAAAACATATTTTATAGGAATTTAAATCTCTTTGTCAATTTTTAGAAGAATCGGTACATACTAGACCATATAAGGTCCCCTTCAGAAAATGACTTTAATAATCAGTACTGCCTTAAAAGTACGATTACAGCAATGACACTTGACGCAAAAATATTTCATACAAGCCAAAATCTCGCTACCAAATTTTATGAGGATCGGTTTATAATTGACCTTAACCCTCATATAAGGTCCCCTCCAGAAAATTACTTTATAGCGGTGAATTTTGACATAAATAAGATAAAATCGCTGTGCCAGATTTTATGATGATCGGCCCATACAAGTTGCCCTAAAAAAGGCTTTAACGCTGTACTGTATTAAAAATACGAGTACAACTATGAAAATCCACACAAATATGTTTCATACAAGCCAAAATCTCTCATATTTTATGAGTATCGATCCATAATTGACCCTACCTTCCATATAAGGTCCCCTTCAGCAAATAATTTTAACGCTCTGGCTTAAAAAACGATTATAGCGATGTAATTCAACATAAATAAGTTTCTTACAAGACAAAATCTCTTTGTCAAATTTTATGAGGATCGGTCCATAATTGACCCTACTCCCCATATAAGGTCCCCTTAAAAAATTACTTAAAAGCTAAAAATACGTGTACAGAGAAGAAATTCAACATTTACGGCACAAAATTTGATGGTGGGTATAGAAGATTCGGCATGGGCGAATATGACACTTTTACTTGTTCTATTTTCTTTTGTTATAACTAACCATTTTCTATGAGTGTGTTAATGATTCTCAATTACATTTGTTGATGGTTTTTGTTTACAAACTAATAGGGGAAAAAAGTATTGTTTAAATGAATTTATTTATTGTCATTCTATATGGCGTAAAAGGATTTCCATTGTTAAATTCTTTAATCATGTCCAAGTGTCATATTTTAATAAACGACAATAAGAAATCTTATTAATTCATATTTTGTTATTGTATTGTCTTACTTCCTCATTTAAGTAATAAATTGTAACACACTATAAATAATTAAATATCAGCCATGTGTGACACTAGAATGTTTTGTTTATATTTAATACAATTAAATAACTGTATTAAAATAATTAAAACAAAACATTTATATACTTTGTAGTTATTTTCCTGCACGATTCTTGAACATCGTCATACAAAAAAAAAAAAAATGGTAAAATTCCATTTCAAAATAAATAAATTAAACTAGTTTTTATTTACACATTTTTATTGATATACAATTTTGCAAACCAGAAAGAAAAATTTAAATAAACTTTCCGATCGCAATTGCCAGCATAAATGCCGGCAAGGTTATCAACATTGACGTAGAATTAGTTTCATTTTAAGCCAGGAATTACATGGACCTGTTATTGAACGTCATTAGTAGTATTTTAATGATCATCTTTGCAATAAACATTACTCAATAGTGTTAATGCGTTGTTGTGGAAAAGCCCCAAAAGTATTCGTGTTAAAAGAAAAAAAATTAATATAGAATTAATTGGTAGTAACATGAGTAATTTAATTTAAATTAATAAATATACATACATATATACAGTGGTCGATAGCGAACGAAATCGTTGCGTATCCAATTTTGGATTTTGACCAGAGCAATAATTTGGCATGGAATACTCCTTGCATATTCTACTCCACGTTGTTAGCTTTGGTTAGATAGTTAGCTAGTTAGTTAGTAGTTAGTTAGTTAGTTAGTTAGTTAGTTAGTTAGTTAGTTAGTTAGTAGTAGTTATTAGTAGTAGTTAGTAGTTAGTAGTAGTTAGTTAGTTAGTTAGTTAGTTAGTTAGTAGTTAGTTAGTTAGTTAGTTAGTTAGTAAGTTAGTTAGTTAGTAGTAGTTAGTTAGTTAGTTAGTAGTTAGTAGTTAGTTAGTAGTTAGTTAGTTAGTAGTAGTTAGTAGTTAGTTAGTTAGTTAGTTAGTAGTTAGTTAGTTAGTTAGTTAGTTAGTTAGTTAGTTAGTAGTTAGTTAGTTAGTTAGTAGTTAGTTAGTTAGTTTAGTTAGTAGAGTAGTTAGTTAGTTAGTTAGTTAGTAGTTAGTTAGTTAGTTAGTTAGTTAGTTAGTTAGTTAGTGTTAGTTAGTTAGTTAGTTAGTTAGTTAGTTAGTTAGTTAGTTAGTTAGTTAGTTAGTTAGTTAGTTAGTTAGTTAGTTAGTTAGTTAGTTAGTTAGTAGTTAGTTAGTTAGTTAGTTAGTTAGTTAGTTAGTTAGTTAGTTAGTTAGTTTTAGTTAGTTAGTTAGTTAGTTAGTTAGTTAGTTAGTAGTTAGTTAGTTAGTTAGGTTAGTTAGTTAGTTTCGTAGTGTAGTTAGGGTTGTTGTTAGTTAGTAGTTGTTAGTTAGTAGTCGTGTTAGTTCGTTGTTGTTCGTTTCGTTAGTTATCGTTCGTTAGTTGTCGTTATTAGTTCTTAGTAGTAGTTTCGTTAGTTAGTTCGTTGTTAGTTGTTCGTTCGTTAGTTAGTTCGTTTCTTAGTTGTTCGTTGTTAGTTAGTTCGTTTTCGTTGTTCGTTGTTCGTATCGTTCGTTTTCTTTCGTTGTCGTTGCGTTTCGTTAGTTTTGTTAGTTAGTTAGTTGTTGTTGTTAGTTCGTTTTTTTTTGTTCTTTTCTTGTTGTATTTTTGTTTTGTTAGTTATTGCGCCTAGTTCAGGCACATACTCCTTCATACTAATAGCCCATAACACCTCCAACTCAACAACGGCATTCCAAGATTTTAATTATTCAAGAGTTCTTCAAATAACTTAAAGTAGTCCTGGATCATATTACCAAACTCAAGTAAAATGTATTCGACATTTTAGCATTGACCTTGAAAAGCAGTTTTGGTAATGATAATTTAGTTTCATATTTCATTTTAGCAATTGCAAGTTGTAAGCTGCTTTTGGCCCAGTAACCGAGAGAAAGTTGTTTTACGCAGAAATTATAAAAACAAATAAAAACTTAAACTTTAAAAAATATGAAAAAAGAAGCTTGTAAAATAATAATTATCAAGGCCAAGGGAAACAATATTTATATGTTCAACCATGTTCATAAGCAACACCACCAGTAGTCCATATTATGTTTACGATCATTGATAAAAAACATCGTTACTATTGCATGTTAGAACAAAAACAAAGAGTTTTACTGGCAAACAAGAAATCTTTGATGGATGTAACCATTTGGCTGTTGTCAGTCAATTTCAGTTTCAGCTGATGATTGGTTGGCTGGTTAATTGTTTAGTTGAGTTAATTTGTTGCTTGAGATGACATTTTAAGTTGCCGCAGTTAAAAGTACACAAATTATTAAATTAAGTCATTTTATATACTCTTCTTAAACTTTGAAGTTATAGTTAACAAATGGGATTTGTTGTTGCAAAGTTAGCATGTTGCAACCGTTTACACGTTAGGTATGAAACACATGGTAATTACTGAAAAATATTGGTTTCAATATGAATAATTATTATTTATATTTTACACCAACAGCATTGACATCCTTGTGAACATTTAGAAAAAAGTGGCCGGAGGGAAAAAATACGTTTTAAAATTATACACGCTTAGTACCAAATTGACACCTAATCGTTTATAATTGTTCAATAACATGCGTTGTCAAAGTATATACGGATAGTATAGTGACAGAACCCTGTGTTATCGAAATGACAACGATGCGTTGCCGAAATGACAAAAAATGACAACAATGCGTTGTTAAAATTACAACATTTGTTGTCAAACTGATAATTGGGTGTGTATCAATTTATGTGCTTTTCTATTGGTTTTCCCACTGTGTAGATCATATTTTTCTGATCTCCTAGTGAATTTTTAAGGGGATTTCCCTTTTCTAAAGCTCATATATTTCTCATATTTTAAGCATATCCATTCTTTTAATGATGTTAAACCCCAAAGCTCATTATGAACATGTTTTTAAAAAAGCTATTCATTATCTTTTATTAACTTTATACTTATAAAAGTTATAAATAATTGTACTACATTAATTTGAGTGACGGTTTTTATTTTTATATTTTCGATATGGCCAATAAGCATTTAGGACACAATGATACTACCAAATACGCAGTGCATGCACAGACAGACAGTAACGTGATTTAAACATGTTGTTAACAAATTATATTTATCTAGGCTTTGTTTTGTGTTAATACAACAAAAATATATATTTGATTACCTGTAAAAACCCCATAAATAATTTCAAAGTATGGAATTGGTTATAGGTAGAGGAATTTTATTTAACACCTAAATTGTCTGTTTTATTATTTAGTTTTTAATTGGTAATATTTACAAAATGCTCCTTTAAAACGTAATATGGATTTGAATTTTAAGATTCTAGCTTCCCAGACATACGATTTTTCTGATGTAACAGACTTTATATAGGTCTATAGGTAGAGTATCAGACATGTCCAAGAATTTTTATACCCACTATCAAAAAAGATGGGTGGTATGTTGATTTTGTCATTCCGTTTGTAACACATCGAAATATTAGTCATAGACCCACAAAAGTATATATGTATATTCTGGGTCCTTATTGAATTCTAAGACGATCTAGCCATGTCTGCCCGTCTGTCCGTCCGTCTGTCTGTCTGTTGAAAGCACGATAGAGTCCGAACGGAACGAGCTAGAGAATTGAAATTTTCCACAAATATTTTCTATAGGTAAGGTTTGTTTGGTATTGAAAATAGGAAATATCGGTCCACGTTTTCGGATAGCCCCCATACAAGTGGACCCCCGAAAAACAACTTTAACGGGCACATCTGTTTTAAAAGTACGAGTATAGCAATGAAATTCGACATAAATAAGTTTCATATGATCCAAAATCTCCCTAGCAAATTTTATGAGGATCGGTCCATAATTGACCCTACCCTCCATATAAGGCCACCTTCAGAAAATGACTTAAACGCTCATTATTGGCTTAAAAATACGAGTATAGTGATGAAATTTGACATACGTAAGTTTCAATGACGTCAAAATCTCTCTATCAAGTTTTATGTGGATCGGTCCATAGTTGACCCCCTTCTCCCATTAAAAAAAATTGACATAAATAAGTCACTTATGATCCAAAACCTCTTTACCAAATTTTATATTGATCGGTCCATAATTAATCCCACCCCTCATATAAGGTCCGCTTCAGAAAATGACTTTACCGCTCATTACTGGCTTAAAAGTACGAGTATAGTGATGAAATTCGACACATATAACGTTCAATGAAGCCATGTGGATCGGTCCATAATTGACCCTAGTCCCCAAAAAATTACTTAAACGATCATTACTGGCTTAAAAATATGAGTAAAGCGATGAAATTCGACCCAAGTAAGTTCCTTGCGAACCAAAATTTGTGTGGATCGGTCCATAATTGACCTTACTCCCCTATAAAATCCCCTTCAGATAATTAATTTAATGCTCATTACTTAAAAGTACGAGTATAGAGATAAAATTCTACATTAGTAAGTTTCTTACGAGCCAGAACCTCACTACTGACTTTTATGAGAATCTGCATATGATTGACCCCCATATAAGCTCTCATTCAGAAAATGACTTTAAAGCTAATTACTGGCTTAAGAATACCAGAAAAGCGACACACATATGTTTTATACGAGTTAAAATCTCTCTACCAAGTTTATTGTGGATCAGTCCATAAGAAAATTACTGTAACGACAATTGCTGACTTAAAAATACGTGAACAGTTATGAAATTATATATAAGAAACATTTATAGGAACGTAAATGTTCCTACCGAATTTCATGCGGAAAGTTTCGGAAAGTGATATTCAATGTAAAGATGTTTTATATGAACCAAAATTGGTCAGAAAAATTTTATGAAAAACGGTCCATAATTAATCTTATCTTTCATATAAGGTCCTCTTCAGTTAATTTGATGAGTAATATCACCCTGATGTTTATAGGGGAGCATACGGCATACGATTTGATGGTGGGTATATGAGATTCGGCACGGCCGAATATAATACTCTCACTTGTTTATAATTATTATTTTTTTTTTACTACAAAAAACTTAAACTTGACTATGTAACTCTAAACCCGATTACTTCATTATTTAACAACTCTACATAATTTTTTAAAGTGGTAAAACTTAATAATTCTGATGATGTTAGCAAAAAACAATTTAATAAATTTGCACTTCTTTAAAGACATTTCCATTCAAAATGCTGACCTCAAAAATACGCCAAACGTCTTGAACTTTTCACAACAAACAAAACAATTTTTTTAGTCCAAAACAGTTGAATACTAAAACTGTTTGGAATAGAATATGGTCTATATAATGCGGATATAAGAAATTACTTAAAAAAATTAACGACAAATTTTAATAAAAATAAAGTGGCGTGTTGATAATAGACAAATCGAAAACTAATATTATATTGGAAAAACACAAAATTCTTAAGAAAAATCAATGAAACGTTAAGAAAATTCATTTAGTGTTATCATCATGGTGAAAATGAAAAATTTATTACAAAATCAAAATAATACAAAATTATTTTTAAATAATAAGCAAATATATATAGAAAATTTTATACAAACAGATCAATTGAAATGTCCTGCTTGTGATAAAAGTTTTATATTATTAACAAATATAACAGTTTCAAAAAATTCTATAAATTTAATTGAAAATGGTAGGTTATCTAATCACTTCGTCGAAAAACAATTATAATTTTTGTCATATTAACAAAATATCTTAGTCTGTCTATCAACAGATTTTTTTGATAGTCATGAATCTTTCAACTCCAGTACGTGATCAATTTCAATGTCAGCTATAGACCAAAAGTTCTAAGAAAGCTTTAACTGGTATTTTAAAGAAAAAATTAAAACTTAATTGTTAGTTTTACAAAAATTTTTAATTTTTTTCTTTAATTTTTTAATGTGAATGGTTTTTAATTTGTTAACTTTCCTCATTTCTTTACAGATAAACTAGCTGTGATAATTATTGGTATAATTACATTAATTTTAGGAATACTTTTAACCACCATACCGTGGCTGGATTATTTTATATTAAAGGTTAGTATGAAATAAAAAAACAACTATTATATTCGGTTTTATATAGACCTATACCCAGTGTGATTCGGTACCCTGAATACAATATTCTAGATCTAATGGTTTCCCAGATATTCCAAGCCCTCTATGAAAATTTCGCCCATTTTCCTGCCAATTGTTCACATGAATGTTAAAGTACTTTGTGCAAAATTTGAGGTTTCCAGCTTTAGTAGTTTCCCAGATAAATTAATTTTTGTATTTAATTCATATGGGAGGTACCACGCCCCCTATTGCTAGTCCGTCAATTTATTACCCAAATATTTACAAGGATGTCAGAATTGTTTTTGCAAAATTTAAGGATTTTAGCTCTAATAATTTCTCAGTTATAAGTATTTTTATCTTTAAATATGAGAGGTTCCAAGCCCCCTAATAAAAGTTCGCCGATTTTTCCCCCAAATGTTCACATGAATGTTAAACTCCTTTATGCAAAATTTGAAGATTCTAGCTCTGACAGATTTTAATTAATTTGTACTTAATTCATATGGATAAGATGCCACGCCTCCTAATGCTAGTCCAGGCATTTTGTTTTATTATATATTAATGTTGAAACTAAAGTGGCTACAAAATGTTGAGGCCTCTAGCTGTTTTCATTTCTCAGATATACTAATTTAATATTTTCTTTATATGGAAGGTGCCACGCCCACTAAATCCAGTCCGCCACTTTTGACCCCAAATGTTCATTTTTAATAAAATATTTGAGGACACTAGCTAGAGCAGTTTCTGAGATATGCGACTTTTAATACTTCCAATAAACCCACAAAGAAATAATCATACATTAATTTTCATAGATATAGATAATGAATCCAACCATTCGGAATTGTTCACTATTATATACCTATATTAATAAGAGTATCAGGGTGCTTTTAGCAATTTTATATTCCCACCATTAAGAGAATTTCGGAAGGGCGATCCTATATTTAGACTATAATGACACGATCCTTTTAGTAAATGGCTTTTAATGGGGCTTAGATTAATTATGGGTCAAACTCTACCGAATTTTACATACCTAACAGTGAAACCGCTTTATTTTAAGTAAATTTCGGACGGGCTCTGCCGAATCTTATATTCCCACCATTGAAACCCACCATTTAAATGAATTTAGAAAGGGTGGCCCAGTATTTATATCGTAATGAATCGATACTTTCATTAGAATGCATTTTATGGAGCTTGGAAGAATCAGCTATGACGAATCTTATATTCCCACCTTAAAAAAACAAAATTTAAAGTGAACTTCGGAAGGATGACTCTATATATAGACCGATCCTTTCAGAATTTTTCAACATCATATATCGATATTAATAAGAGTATTAGGTTGATTTTCGTAAGAGTGATTTTTCACCGATATTATATAGAGTAGCGATATTAATAAGAGTATCTGGGTGTTTTTAGCAATTTTATATTCCTACCATCAAAATCCACTATTTTAAGTGAATTTCGGAAGGGCGACCCTATATTTAGACTATAATGACAATATCCATTTAGTAGATGGCCTTTAATCGGGGCTTAGGTTAGTTACGGGTCAAACTGCACCGAATTTTACATACCTACCAGTGAAACCCTCCATTTGAAGTGAATTTCGGAAGGGTGACTCTATATACATAGCATAATGAATCAATCCTTTCAGTAGAGGGTCCATATGTTGCAGAAAGATGACAATCCATATGTTGCAGAAAGATGACAATGGCCAATACTTTGTGCGGGTATATTCAGGATTTACCTTGTTCATACCAGATTTATCACAGTGTGTTCTCTGTGAGTAAGAACTAGTCCTCGAAATTAGGCCTTCAAGGCAGGTGTTCACATAACACTTCGACATCTTGTACAAATAATAAGTTAATAATTTGAAAAATCCCTTTCTAATTTTTTAAGATCTGTACATTTCTGTGGAGTTAAATGCTCTCTCTAGATCAGAACTTCAAAGTTTAACCAACCCTTTCTTTCTTATTTCAGAATTTAAGGCTGTGGAATGATACATTAAGTTATCACTATTGGCAGAGACCCGGTGTGATACGTTTAACTAAAGTCTACATATATAATGTCACAAATCCTGATGGTTTTTTACAGGGTGAAAAACCAAAATTACAAGAGGTGGGACCTTTTGTTTACAGGTAATTTAAGATTTAAAAAAATTAACCAAAATAAACATTATTATTAATTCTAACATTTAAGTTTAATGGTCATTTCGTTACGCTAATTAAATTTTACAATTTAAATAGAAATAATTAAAAATAAATAATGAATAATTAAAGTTCTAAAGTTTAGGTTTTTTTTAATTCAATCCAAAAATGAATTGCCTTTTATTTAACGAAAAAAATATAAATGATGTCACCTGTTAATGGACTCACTTTAATTAAGATAAAATAATAACAATCATAAAAAATCATTTATCTATTTATTAATAAAATATAAACATTTTAATAGCAACTTAAATGTTTAATAATTATTTTAAATAAATAATATGTTAACGGTAATTATTAAGAAAACAATTATATTTAAATGCCAGTTTGTTTATTAAATTTATCGTTTAATTAAAAATTTAACTCTGGAAAAATCTTAAGATTTATATTTTAATTTCTATAATTATTTAAAATTTTTATTAAATTCTTTGCTTAATATTTGTTAATTTAAAACTAAAATTATACCTTAACTTTTGCTGTTTTTCCATTTATATTCAATTTTAACACTCTATTAACTTGAAATTAACCAACGTAGAAATTGGGCCAATTACTGGCTCTTACAACAACCACAATAAATTAACAGCTTTAACAAAAGTTTTACAAAATTTTCTATTGCTATCGATTACTTTTGTAACTACTTACTATTCACCAGGTGGCCAACTTAAGGCACCTGAAGAAGAGCTGTTTACATTATAAAGGGGCATACTTTAACACGGATTAAATATTCAGAATTTGATATATTGGTCATAGACCCACAAAAGTATATATATTCTGGGTCCTCATTAAATTCTAAGACGATCTAGCCATGTCTGTCCGTCCGTCTGTCTGTTGAAAGCACGATAGAGTCCGAATGGAAAGAGCTAGAGGGTTGAAATTTCACATAAATATTTCTCATAGGTAAGGTTTGTTTGGTATTGAAAATGGACAATATCGGTCCACGTTTTCGGATAGCTTCCATACAAGTGGCCCCACGAAAAGCAGCTTTAACAGCCATAACTTGTTTAAAAATACGAAATTCGACATAAGTAAGTTTCTTGTGATCCAAAATCACAAAATTTTATGAGGATCGGTCCATAATTGACCCTACCCCCCATATAAGGTCCCCTTCAGAAAATGACTTTAACGCTCATTACTGGCTTAAAAATACTAGTATATAGATGAAATTCGACATAAGTAACTTTCATACGAGTCAAAATCTATCTAAAAAATTTTATGAGGATCGGTCCATGATTGACCCTACCCCCCATATAAGGTCCCCTTCAGAAAATGACTGCAACGCTCATTAATGGCTTAAAAATACGAGTGTAGCGATGAAATTGGGCACAAATAAATTTAATACGAACCAAATTTTGTCTACCAAATTTTATGAGGATCGACCCATAATTGACCCTACCCCCTATATAAGGTCCTCTTCGGAAAATTACTTTAACGCTTATAACTGGCCTAAAAACACGAGTATACAGATGAAATTCGACATAAGTAAGTTTCATTCGAGTCAAACGAGGTTTGATGGTGGGTATATAAGATTCGGCATAACCGAATATAACACTCTTACTTGTTTCTACTATTTTCGAGTTTTTGACTTTTTCCGACTTTTTTCGACTTTTCGTCTTTTTTTTTCGACTTTCTTCGACTTTTTCGACTTTTATCGACTTTGCGACTTTTTTCATAGACGATAGTCGAGTTATCGACTTTTTTGGAACAAAATAGTCGACTTCGTCGATTATCCGAAAGTCGATTTATAGAACCCTAGTACAAGTATGAATTCATGCGGAAGAAGTGCTAAAAGGCTCTTAGCCTTTTACTTGTTGTCAACGAACGCAGCAGGTTTATAATATGTACATCAGATCTAAAAATATTACACCTTGGCCACTATCGGGCCTGTTATGAAAACCATTATATCTATATAAATAATTATCGTCCATTGTTCAGAAACTCTGAATATTTTATTCAGTGTTTTTGACTGGTCGAATATTTGGAATAACAAGATCTTTGGATCTTATTACGACGAAAGTTTGGCAATGACAGAGAAAGTATTTCAACGTTTCACTGCCCTATTAGTTCCACATACATACGCCTGTAACCGTTCGTCCAATTTTGTATAGTTGTGTCCTTACTAACCTCGTACTTATTCATTCTGAGGAGACTTCTCGTTGTGTTTTCGTGTGGATTACCATTTAAGATTTTAGTGCAACAATTCCGTTATTTCAAGTGGCCGTATGGCATTCTCTCACCCATGGATACTTATTTAAGCAGTATCATTTTGTGGATCCCAGACAACTGAAGTATACTTTAAAAATGGTCTCACAAGTAAAGTGAGCAATTGCCTTGGGATATATACATAGATCTTTAAATTCGTTTCCCCAGCGTTTTATGAGTCCTAAAACGCCTTTGGCTTAATTAATAGTTTATTAAATGTGCGAATTGAAATTTGTTGTCGATTAGTATGTCTAGATCAAGAAACCCATCAACCTTATCTAGTTGAGTACTTTGTGACTTCGTCTGTTGTTTATATTTTCTCAAATTTTGTATCATTAAATTCTCGTTACATTATTGACCAAAATTGTTTAGATCTGATCGGAGTAAGGAACTACGATTGGACTGGTTCAAATTAAGAAAGAGTTTGACTTCGTCGGCACTCATTAATACTCAAAAATTCTCGATGCAAGATCATAAATCGTTAATGAATATTAAGAATAATGCTGTACCCAAATGACTACCTTGCGGTACCCTGGATATAACGATGTATATATCATCTAAACAATAGAAATCAAAACCAATTTTTAACATATGAGGGAATCCAATTGGGGTTTATATGTATGTAGGTATGTGTAAGTCCAAATTTGTTTTATATGAAAGCAGAAGATGCTTTATGATGCTTTACTGAAACCTATATAAATAGTTTCAGTTTGAAAATCGGAATAAATAGAAGTTATAACTTCGATAACATTATATATATATATATATATATATGGTAGTTCAACGTCCTTTTCTAAAACCGTTCTGAAATTTTGACAAAAATTTTAGGAAAAACACTCAATTTGGTAATACCTCTACAATTTGAAATGTTGGATTTGCTTTCAAATTTGAACAAAAAATGTTTTTCCAAAAATCGGGAAAATACCCATTGGAATAGAAGTATTAAAAAGATATTTTAGTGCGAAATAAGAGGATATATACAGTTTAGAAGAACACAATTTGGTACACCATCAGACCCATATATATACGAAGATTTTAAATTTCATTAATAGCTTCAATAACATATAGCATAAAGTTTACCACTAGAAGAGTATTAGGGCATGACTCTCTTTCAGCCATAAAAGAAGTCGTACATGTTCGACACTACATATTAGGTCCTTCTTGGACAGTAAATTTGAAAATGAAATCATGAAAAATCTCGAGATTCCGAAACATTCCGATATTTTAGTTCTTAAAATCCTGTTGTAGATACTTGAGATAATAAAATATCTCGATATAGCTCTATATTTTTATTGATAATCTATAGTTTAAATTTCTATGCAATTTCCGGAAAGTTTAAAACAGTTTCGTGTTAAATCATTAAACGTATTTAGTTCACTTTGCTTTAATGTTTTGTCTACTCGGATAAAGTTCGCATTAAAAATGCTTAATGTAAATATACTTAATAGAAAAAACAAGTAAGAAATTATAGTCGGGCGTGGCCGACCATATGATACCCTACACCAGTTATGAATATTAAATGTGATTTATTTTTCATAATAAAGCATTTATCTTCAATATTCCCTTGTTCCGATACATTTAAGCAATTTATGGATGAAAAACTAATTTTCTGAAAGAGGCTTTATATGGGGGCTAGGGGCAAATATGGACCAAGCCCGATAAAATTTTGTGAATATATTTATATTGACATAATATTTTATTGTGCTGAATTTCATCGCGATATTTGTGTTTATATGCTAATTTGGGACATTCAAGTAATTTTCTGAAGGGGACTTTGTATGGGAGCTAGGGTCAAATGTGGCCCGATCTTTATGGCAGGGTCATCAAGACTTCTATAAAACTTAGTTGTGCCGTATTTTATCGATATATCTGTATATTTAACATAATTATGAGCTCAGAAGCCCTTTTCGGGGGGTTCTGTTGTATGGGGGCTAGGTGAAATAATGGACCGATTTTAACCATTTTCAATAGGCTTCGTCCTTAGGTCAAATAAAACGTGCGTGCCAAATTTCATCCAATTATCTTGAAAATTGCGACCTGTACCTTGCGCACAAGGTTTACATGGACAGCCAGCCAGCCAGACGGACGGACGGACGGACGGACGGACATAGCTTAATCGACTCAGAAAACGATTCTAAGCCGATTGGTATACTTTAAGGTGGGTCTAGGACGAATATTTTTGTATGTTACAAACATCAGCACAAATCCAATATACCCTCCCCACTAAAGTGGTGTAGGGTATAATTATCTAATTTCCGTTTATTTTGCGTATGTATGTGTGTATTTTAATATTTCCAAGTTGAAATTTAATTCATACAAATATCTTAAGCTAATTTTATTGTTAACTAAATTTAATATAATATTTTATTATTAATTGCAACATTAATTTTCAATAAATGAAACGTTTCAAACAAATATAAAGTTAATAATCAGAATTATGAAATAAACAACGCATAAGCAAGTGATTGTAATTTAATGGAGAATAATGAAAAATAACTTAATTCTAGAGTTAAAACATCGTTTATCATAAATGTGATGTTTAATCAAGGTGTTTAGCTTAAAAAAAAAAAATCTATGAAATATCGATAAAAATAATTTCATTGTAGTTAATTTAACCAATTTACTATTAATAATTGATATAATTATATGCTTTAATGAAGGATTTGCCTTCATGTCAGATTATTTGTCAGTATCCAATCATAAACTTGAAATATTTTCATATTTTAAAATGAAAATATTTTGATGTAACTTAAATATTTATTATAGTTAATAAATATTATTAATGCTAATGCTTTCTTCCTCCGCTTTAGAAAAACTTTTCAAATTTTTCCATAACTTAATAAATAAAACTTAAATTAAGACATCAATAGACAACACATGCAAATTATATACATTGTAACAATTTGTTTATCATAAAATATTTAAATAAATTTAAATACTTAATTATTTTAATTAACACTTAAAACACTTTGTTTATTCATAGATATGAAACTTGAAACGGAAGTTATCAATCATTAGATCTTAAGTTGTACAAGTTTCCTTAAATAAATGAAAATAAATCGGATTTTTTGTATATAAGGGTGCTTATGATGACCAGACAACTTTATTAATATAATTGCAGTGGAAGTTCATATAAATAGTATAGAATTTTTTAAGATTGAAACTGCATTTCTGTATTACAATGTAATTTTTATTCTAACTTATTGTAATATAATAGATCAGAAACTCTCACAAGGATCGATATTGAAAACTCGGATCACTGTACCATTTCCGCATCCTTTTCACCCTCCAGACTTCTTAACGATGATATGTGTCGTTAATAACTTCTTTCGATTTATAGACTATAGACTGGACTATATAATATACCATAGACTTTAAAATAACCGACTAGACTATAGACTAGACTATAGACTAGACTATAGACTAGACTATAGACTAGACTATAGACTAGACTATAGACTAGACTATAGACTAGACTAGACTATAGACTAGACTATAGACTAGACTATAGACTAGACTATAGACTAGACTATAGACTAGACTATAGACTAGACTATAGACTAGACTATAGACTAGACTATAGACTAGACTATAGACTAGACTATAGACTAGACTATAGACTAGACTATAGACTAGACTATAGACTAGACTATAGACTAGACTATAGACTAGACTATAGACTAGACTATAGACTAGACTATAGACTAGACTATAGACTAGACTATAGACTAGACTATAGACTAGACTATAGACTAGACTATAGACTAGACTATAGACTAGACTATAGACTAGACTATAGACTAGACTATAGACTAGACTATAGACTAGACTATAGACTAGACTATAGACTAGATTGACTATATACTAAATTGACTATATACTATACTATATAGTCTAGAATAGGTTATAGAGATCTCCGAACGCTGGCTTAGTCTCCAAATTGCCATTTTGATTAAGATTCTAAAACTCCTCAGAAATATCAAAGAACTATTTGTGGAATTGTACCGTATTGAACACAAAAAATAATTGATGCTACTTGTATATCTAACTTTTTATTAGAAGAACTACGCTTGATTAATATTAATCAGCTAAATAACCGAAGTGGGTGGGAATCACGAAATCAATCAAAATTGTTTTTTCTTTGAATTGCTAAATGGGTTTCAAATAAATTAGTTTAGAAAGGAAAGCCTCTACAATAAAATGACGTATAGCAACTATCGATTTTTATATCCTATTTAAAATAACACTAAATTTGCAAAATGCACATTTTAATCAATGGAAGTTTTTTTGCACTTAAAAATAACAAAAAATAAACAAACATTTGAAATCAATGTTTATATTTCAGCAAGATGATATTTTAAAAATATCTACACACAAAACATAAATATCTATTTTTTATAATAAATGTACAAAATTTAACTTTATTAACTATTATTCATAAAAAAATTTACCTACAACTATTACGGCATAAAATATATGAAATTCTAATATGTTTCCCAAACAACTTAATTTCATGGCGTTCGTAAAAGTCACCACCGACAACGACTCCATCACCACCACCGCATAAAATTTGTAAATAAAATTAAACAAACTATTAATTTGACATTTTAACCAATAACAAAAACAACATTATTTATTTATTTAAATAGGTGTTAAATATCCATTAAAAAAAACAACAACAAAAACAAATGTCTTGAGTTTAAACTTTAAAATACGCAAACCACACACACATCAAAACAATAGCAAATGCTGAATAAGTAAATTTTGAACGCTAAACACAAACACGGTCTAAATCACATAAAAATCGTTTAAGAAACAAACAAAAAATATAAAGCAGACAGTTTATTACAAAAGTATTCATATGCATGAGGTTTTTCATAATGGGAAGTACACGTCTATATTAAATCTTAGTTTTTATAATGGGGTCTAATGTTAAAATAAGATAATAAGCTTCAACAAGCGTTAGTCTATAGTCTAGTCTATAGTATAGTCTATAGTCTAGTCTATAGTCTAGTCTATAGTATAGCCTATAGTATAGTCTATAGTCTAGTCTATAGTCTAGTCTATAGTCTAATCTATAGTCTAGTCTATAGTCTAGTCTATAGTCTACTCTATAGTCTAGTCTATAGTCTAGTCTATAGTCTAGTCTATAGTCTAGTCTATAGTCTAGTCTATAGTCTAGTCTATAGTTTAGTCTATAGTCTAGTCTATAGTCTAGTCTATAGTCTAGTCTATAGTCTAGACTATAGTCTAGTCTATAGTCTAGTCTATAGTCTAGTCTATAGTCTAGTCTATAGTCTAGTCTATAGTCTAGTCTATAGTCTAGTCTATAGTCTAGTCTATAGTCTAGTCTATAGTCTAGTCTATAGTCTAGTCTATAGTCTAGTCTATAGTCTAGTCTATAGTCTAGTCTATAGTCTAGTCTATAGTCTAGTCTATAGTCTAGTCTATAGTCTAGTCTATAGTCCAGTTTATAGTATAATAAGAAATTACATCCAGGATATAATGAACAATGTATTGAGCATTGAACTAATTGATCTGTAGGGTCAAAGGTCAACATTAGATAAAAGTTTTTGCAAATAACACAGGCCAACAAAATTTGAAAAAAAAAATTAAAACCTAGATACCAAATATGGCCAAATTCGCGAATTTTTCAAACTTTATGACGCGATATCTGGAAAACCTGATCTGAATTGAGGTCAGATTCGGATTCAGGTCGGCTCAATCCTTTATAATAGTGTACTTTGGTCTCAGGGTTAAAAATGTTTTGGCCTGTGTAATCTAAGTGGCCAGTCGAGTTTAAGTTTTAAAATTGAGTTTTAAAATTGAGTCTCTTTTAGTGTGATGAATTTTAAAACGGATACAAAAATTATTTTTATCCGATTTTAAAGGCAAATAAATAATTTCAATTATGAACCGATCCAGGGTTTAGTTGGTATTATAATATCTATTTATATTAAGGTTATACGAGATATGTTTGGTGCTGTTGCTGAGACAACAGATTCTCCGCAGGAGAGTGACTGTAGGACTAAGTGTTGGAAATGAGTTGATGTATGGGCTGGCCTCACAAGTATACCTAGAGTGAGTGTGTCGAATGAATGCGAAGTGTTGTGGGTTGAATGGTGATGGATGGAAGGTATCTTATACAAGTGATACCTTCCTTATCCAGGTATCTTCAGGGTTTACTCAGTTCATACCAAATTTTCCAGAGAATGTTCTCTGTGCCGACTCAACAGAAGCAATTAGGTAGCTCGAGTACATAAACAAAGTGCTTGTACATGAACCGGTAAAACCATGTGCAAAAATTGTAACCGGCGTGTAAGAAGCACATCTAATCAGCTCCATGATATAGAGCCAACACTTCAGGTGTTCACGTAAAGCACTTCGACATCTTGTCTATGGATTCAATCGTGTACATCTGATGTTTTTATATAACCGCCCAATATGTCCAGTATACACCTATGACTTGACCTATATCCGCCATTAGTTAATTCGCCTAGCGTTAAGAGTCCCTCGGCTAAGAGCAAAACCTCATATCCTACCAAATGCGTTTCGATTGGGGGGACATCCGGTGATATTAGATATATGGTCGTCACCGTGTCCATAGCTTCAATTATACCCAAACAACTCCCTGCAGGTGTGTTATATTAAACATTTGTCCAAAGAAGTACACTTGTCCAGGAAGCAGGGTTGAATGAACTCAAGAATTTTAATTTTTAAAAAGGAAGATTTCGAAAATTTTCTTATACATTTTTAGATTATGCAATCATTTTCTAGAGTAGATTAATTTTTTTAACGGACTGTACTTTTGAACAACAATAAAAACCACATACATATTTACAACAAAAATGACACATAAAATAAAAGTGAGGTGGCCCAACAGACAGGCGGCACTCGCTTGCTACAAGAGTTTGTACAAACATCTCTACAGTCAGTATCTTTTAATTTATTTCTGTTTTTTAAATGAAATCAAAAAGTGTTTTTAACAACATTTACCTGGAGATGTTAAAACTGCAAAAAAAAACCAAGTGAAAAATAAAATAATGTACAATTTAATTATACATTTTATTTAATTTGAACTTGACATTCAAACGCATTTGAACACGAGCCGCTTGATGAAAGCTGGATTGCTGTGATGATGATGATGATGATGTCTGGTTTTGTTTTGTCATTTATTTTATTTTATGAGTTTTTTTACGTACATATGTATGTATGCTACACTTGTTGTAATTGAAACATCAGCCAGTAATAATATTTCTACAGAAATAAATACATAATTCATATAATCGTGCGTAATGTACGTATGTAATGATAAATATAATTTAAATTAATAATTTTTTCGAGGTTTTTTTTAGCTTAACCGTGACATTAGTTGTATGATTTGTTGATTGATAAGAAATTTGCTATATTGTACCTAATTTTTTTTTTTTTTTTGTTTTTTTTTCTAATATTTTTCAGAGAGGACATGCAAAAGGTGAATGTCAAATTTCATGACAATTTTACGGTGTCATATCAGCATAAAAAAATCTTAGAATTTGTTCCTGAACTGAGTATAGATAAGAATACACAAATTATAACACCTAATATACCTCTATTGGTAAGTAAATAAGATAAATATTTTGCAAATAGTATTAACAAATTCTGGAATAACGTACGCACTTTGACAGTTAACAGCTGTCAAACTCTTCTTGCTCCGATTCCTCACTAAACTGTTAGACCTTTAGAAGTAGGATTAGTTATTTAATAGTTTTACTATATATTAAGAGTTATGTTAATTATACTTTAGTTAGAAAATTATGGTCCAAATGGTCCATCATGGATTCTGAAAAGATTTTAACATCTAAAATGCTATGTAAAGATGATTTTTCCACGATGTTTCAATTCTCTTAAATAGTAACAGTTTCTTAATTTAAATTTCTTTTGTCCTTCCTGAACAGGCCAGATAATATGTAGCAGCTAATCTACGAACCGTATTTCGTCTTGATTTATCTCCAAATCCAGCTACCAATTCAAAACAGTCATAAATTACAAATATCCGAGTCTCCGAGGACTCCTGATTCTTAAAAAATCTAAAGTCCATTTTGTAGTTTCTACAAATCAGTGATGTTACAAATCTTCATTTTTTGTAAATACCACTTGCAAACTGTCAGTTTCTTCTGCATTCCTCATGGAGTCCAGAATCTTTAACGCATTTTAGAGTAGGTCATCTAGTTCTCCCAATGACCTTATTTCGGAGGTCCTTTAGATGTTAGAATTCATATTCACACCTATAGAGCGGCTTGTGAATATTGCTGCCAACCATTTACTCTAGTGAGTAAATTTCCAGTACCTTAATATATAAAGGAATTCTGATCCATAGCGAATCTTAAACCTCCTTTAAAGTTGTTACAAATCAGTGATGTTTCAACTTCTATTGTTTGTAAGAAGAGTCCTTTTCTGATTAATACACTGTTAGAATCTTCTGGGTTCTTTTTTGAGACCAGAATTGGTGATGCACTTTAGAATTGATCATCTAGTTCTCTCAAAGACCATGCCTAAACAGCGGCTTGATAATATTGCCGGCAACCATTTACTCTAGGGAGTAAATTTCGAGTACCTCAATATTTACAGGAACTTGATTCATAGCCAATCTAAGAACTCTTTTAAAGTGTTTACAAATCCCTGCTGTTTCCACTTAAATTGTTTGTAACAAGAGTCCTATTCTGATTGGTAAATACTAGTTAAGTTTCTGTTTAATTAAACTGTGGTATCTATACTGCCAGCATCTTCTGGGTTCTTTCCCGAGATCGGAATCTTTGACGTATTTTAAAGTTCTCTCAATTGAAGAACCCTTTAGATGTTAGCATTCACATTCATACCTAGACAGTGGCTTGACAATATTGCCTTCAACTATTAACTCAAGCGAGTAAATTTCCGGCACCTCAATATTTTAAGACCTCTGATCCATAGCGAATCTAAAATCCCTTTTAAAGTAGATGCAAATGATTTATGTTTCAACTTCCATTGTTTGTATGAAGATTCCAATGCTTCTACATTCTTCCCCGAGACCAGAATAATTGACGCATTTAAGGGTTGGTAATCCTTGTCTATAACTTCTGAGTCTCACATGCGGCGAACGACGAAGAATCCTTTTGGAATTTCTAAGCAGAAAAGTTCCTCGAATGATCAATGGCAACATAATACGACTCAACGGAAAATGGCCAATATGTATGTGTAGAAATTGTATTAAATGGGGAGCCGTGCTAGCTCCCATATAAGGTTCTCATTAGAAAATCACTTTTACTTTCATAACTGGCAAAATCTATCTACCAAATTTCTTAACGATAGGTCCGTTACTGACTCTGCGCCGCATATAACACTTCTTAGAGAAAATTCATTCATAATATAAAATTCAAAATAAATAAATTGTTTTAAAAGGCTCCATAGTTCACCCAAGCCCTATTTTAAGACCCTATAACTTTCTTTTAAATTTCACCATTTTTTTTAAAAATTTATAATATTTTTTTATATTTCCCCTTTACAGACTCTCACCAGTTTAAGTCCAAAATTAGGTTATGTACTCTCAAAAACAATATCTGTCATACTAACAGCAGCAAAATTTAAACCCTTCATAAATATAACAGCGGATCAGCTGGTGTTTGGTTACGATGATCCGCTAGTATCGCTGGCGCATAAATTTTATCCAAAACATTTAAGGCCGGGTGAAAGAATGGGTTTATTATTGGCGGTAAGTCAAAGTTTTAGAAAAACGAAAACAGAACTATAATAATGAATAAAATTTCCCAATAGCGTAATGGCACCTTATCGGAAGTATCTACTATTAAAACGGGTCACAATGATATGAATGAATTTGGTTATATAGATCGTTTAAATGGTTTGGATCATTTGCCACACTGGCAGCAGCCGCCATGTACTAGTATAACCGGTTCGGAGGGTTCATTTTTTCCACCACGTGATATAACAAAATCAGATATGTTGTATGTGTACGATAAGGATTTGTGTCGAGTCATACCGTTGCAATATCAAAAGGGTGTAACCAAAGATGGTGAGTTTTTGTGTGAGAACAAAATTTTAACGATTTTTTGAAAATTTCTTTATATGTTATAAAAAGGTATTGATGCTGATTTGTATAAATTACCGGAGACGTCTTACGGTGATGCTGAACATCATCCGGAAAATCAATGTTTTGATACTAGAGATTATGATGCTGTTAAGGGTTTACAAAACATAAGTCCTTGTCAGTATGGAGCGCCAGTGTATTTATCAAATCCCCATTTTTATCAAGCCGATAGCAGTTTATTGGAATCGGTAGAGGGTTTAAAACCCAATAGTTCAGAACATGAAACCTATTTTAAAGTACAACCGGTAGGTTAAAAGTAAAATATGTTAAATACTTGTATTTACTTTGATATTTTTTGAACAGAAACTCGGGGTACCTTTGGAGGGCAAAGTGCGCATACAATTGAATCTGAAAGTTACTCAAGCACGTGATGTTTATCCGGTGAAAAACTTTCGCAGCTTTATATTTCCGGTCATGTGGCTAGAAGAGGGCATTTCTGATCTAACACCCGCCATCAGAAGATGGATTTATGTGGCCACTGTATTTGCTCCCACCATAATACCTATTGCTTCCTACTTTATGATAGTGGGCGGAGCTTTTGCCATAGTCTTTATATTCCTGCGTGCCTATCAAAATTATGTATTTGCTCGTGATCCCACTCTAGAAATACTCGAAATGGGCAGACGCTCTCTAAGGCGTGGCAGCAGTTTTATTGCTCATCATCAACACAAGTTTATGCATCGCGAGTCATATACTTTACTCAAGGCAATGCCCACCTCCTGTGTGGACGATCGGGAAGATGTTGTGCCTATAATGAATACAAACAACGATTCGTCATAGTATTTGTAAATATATAGTTAACTTTTAACTTTAAGCCAAGCATTTTAGGTTAGATTTTTAAACAAAAAATTTTTCCCTAGCTAGTTAAGTGCAATTTTTGTTAGACGAATATATAAGATGGGAAATAGAAGCAGTAATAGCAGAAAATCCTGTGGCAACATTAAAGGTTGCACCAACAAAAAAGAGACAACAACAAATTGTGATTTAATTTTAATTGAATGTTTGAATGAAGAACAAATATGAATGTTATAGTTAGTTTGTATGTGTTTTTTTTAAAGAATTAATTTATAAATTTTCATATAATTTTCTTTAATGATTTTAAGTTTTTTTTTTCTTTACTCATGAAATTAGTTTAGTAACAAAACTTATTTTGAATTTCATTCCATTTTTTTATACCAAAAATATAAAAATCATTACGTAAACTAAACAATTATTTCGAGTTAACTCATTTTGCAAATATATAGTTATAGTTTTTGTTTAAAGAAAATTTCGTAACAAAACCAAATCTTATATTTAAATGCCATTCATTTTAACTCTAATTCTATTAACATTATTTTAGTTATTTATTGTTTCCCCCAATAGAAGTTTACTTTTGCACTATTAACCATTTTGGACTGGGTAATCGTACAAAAATTACAATTAAAGCGTCAGGCTACAAACGACAAGTTATCAGAATTTATCTAACTATAAAATAAAGTCCAATATTTTCTTAAAATCCCTGATCAGATGATCAAAAATGTACCAGATCGTCCGAACATCCATCAAAAACAAGCAAGATTTAAATTTTTCCAAATATGGACTATATGGAAGTGATCTTCTCAGAAGATCAAAATGGTTTGATATTCAAAAAAGGAACCAGAACTTTCAACCAGTAAGATAAATTATATCAAAGGGGGTGATCAGAAATGTTTCGTATTAAAAATGGGCCAAACGGTTCAACCAGAAAGATAAATTAAAATAAAAGGGCTGTCCGTCCTTCTGTTTAAAAGACAGGCAAACTTGGAATATTTTCAACAACGGACAATGAGCAAGGAGAGGATCTACTATGATAAGAGGATCATCCTCAGAGTTTAATTTGGAAATCGATCATATTGTTCAACCAGAAAGGGACTGTGCGTCCGTTAATATTAGAACATTTCAAAAACTATACAATAGACAAAGAGCTGATCTTCTATTATGATCAATAATGTTTGGTATTGAAATTGGATCAAACCGTTCAAGCAGAAAGATATAATAAAGCAAAGGATCTGTCCGTCTTTCGTTAAAAAAACAAGCAAAAATTGGAATATTTCTGAATAAAGACCATGGCCAAGGAATGAAACAAATCGTTCAAGCTGAAAGATAAATAAGAGCAAAGGGACTGTATGTATGTCCGTCATTCAAATTATGATAAAATTGGAATATTTCCAAAAATGGATCTTATCCATGGATGATGTCTTCAGATGATGTGAAATTTTGGGTATTGAAAATGGGCTATATGGTTCATCCAGAAAGATAAATTAGAATAAAATTTCTGTCCGTCCGTCTTAAAATGTTTTTAATTTTACCAAAAATACACTTTGGACCAATAGAGCTTGAAACCATAAAAATTTTGAACCAAAATTTATTATAAAAAAATGTCCGTCCATCCAAAAATAAACAAAAAATCTGAATGAGAAGGGAAAATAGCCAGAAAGCTATAATATGGAATGAATAATCCCTAATCATGTTTAGTCTAAATTGACTTAAGATGGACCAAATATGATAAGGAGAGAAACTTTTTAGACATTTCTGAAAATGAGCGAAGTCGTTCAATCGGAAAGATAGATAATAATATAGGGGTCCGTTTAAAACAACAGTCAAAATTGGAATATGTCCATAAACTGGACCATGGTCAAACCTTCCGCAAAGTTTGGTATTAAAAATGAGCGTTCAAACTGAAAGATAAATAGAAGCACAGGGGCTGTTCTTCCGTCATCAAAATTATGATAAAATAGGAATGTTTCCAAAATGGATATTATCCATGGATGATGTCTTCAGATGATGTGAAACTTTGGGTATTGAAAATGGACCAAAACCAAACAGAAAGATAAATTAGAACAAAATTTCAGTCCGTCCGTCTTTAATTTTTCCAAAAATACAATATGGACCATATACTTTGAAACGATAAAAATTTTGAACCAAAATATAAATATATAAACAAAAAATATGAATCAGAAGAGAAATTAACCGGAAAGCTATAATATGGCATGATTAGCCATTAATAATGTTTAGACAATATGACTTAAGATGGAACAAATATGTAGATTGAACTGATAAAAAATTTTGACTCAAAATCGAATAGTTTAAGCCCTTAAAAGTCGAACCAAATTGGCAATTATTGATCTTTATCAAATATTTGTCAAAATAAGCTTTAGTACTATCTTGAGAAATGTTTTTGATCCAGTTATCGGCAAAAAGCTCCTGATCATACGAACGTAATCTCAAACACACGGCGATTTTATAAAGGTTGCAGTCACTGAGAAATTCCGACCAATCGGAGTTTGGGAATTGTGCGAGAGTTTTGTTTTAAATGGAGTTTAACACTTTAGTAGCAAAAGGTGAACCATCTCTAAATACTGTTCTATAGTTCCTAATTTTTGGTACTTTTTCGATCGTAAATAGTACTTTTTCAATTATTTGAGCTATTAGTCCATAGACTTGCCAATAAATTTAACTACAGATTAGTCTATAAATTAGTCCATATAATGGTAAATAGATTAGTCCATAGACTATATATTGACCAACAGAATGGTCCATAGATTAGCTAGTCAATAGACTATTCCTATCAATAGACTAGTTCACATATATAGATCCTAAAGGATACATTCTACATACCTGACTTCATCTTCGCCTTTCTCCACACATGAACAAACAGTACCAGCCAGAGCGCTCTTTTAACACTCTCAGCCGATAACTGATTTAAGCCCACATAGACTTGGAATCGTTTCCAAATAAAAGTTTGCTAGTTTAATTTAAAAAAGAACTAAATTTTTAGCCTCACGCCTTAATTGAAAAACTAAAAACAAACCTCATTTTTTATAAAACCAAATCCCTTCCTATAATAAAATACATATTTGAATTTCCTTTTTATATAAAAAAACGAAATTTTGTTTATCCACTACCAACCAACCTCTTTAGTTTAAGAAATAATTCACTATATTATTTTGTATTATTCATATTTTAATTATAATTTCTTCTTAAGAACTGGGAGTTTTAGGTCTATTTTATACTTTTATATTTAAACAAAATAATAATTTAAGTTATTTTATAAATATATAATCCCTACTTTTAAACATATTAATTCACTAGTCATTTTTAATTTGCTAATAAAAATGAGAGTATATTTTATTATAAGTTTTAGTTTAAAACAAAAAAAAAAAAATTATATAAATTTAAGGTTTGTCAGTCAAATTAAAAAAAAATAACTTATTCTTAGCCATTAGTAAAGTAATTTGTATATACTATTTTTTTTATAAATATTTATAATTTTATGAAATTAGCAAATAGTTTTTTTTATATTTAAAAAATATTTTTTATTTATTTGCTGGCATTCCCCTTATCCTCGAAATCCGTCCTTCCCCCATACCACTCTCTGTTTATATCTTATTTGTACATTTTTAAAAATATTTAGTCATTTTTAGGCCTTTAACATTTATTATTCAATTGTTAATATTTTCTTTATTAAATTCTAAGTTATCGAGATGTGTATTTTCGGTGTATTTTTTTATATAATGAATTAAAAACTATTTTCTATATAGAATTTTAGAAACTTTTTTTAAAAATAAATCTAGTTATATATAAAAATGAATGTATGATTTTGTTTAATTGCTTGTAGCTTATAGGAGCAGTAAGTTCCTTTATATGTGTATGTGAAGAACAATAGGTAAAATCAAGTAGGCGTGGTATCGCCCCTATGATACTTTAATATAGTCCTCAAGTGTTGTAGTGATAGTGGGCGTGCCACCAACCATATGAAGTAAATATACAAATTTATATATCTGACAAACTGTAACATCTAGAATAGGAGGAAGGTTTGAAAAATTGGAATTAGATTTTAGGTGAAGATATTTCGAAGAAGAAACAAGTAAGAAATTATAGTCGGATGAGGCCGACCATATAATACCCTACACCTGTTACAAAAATGAAATGTGATTTTGTTTTCATAATAAAGCATTGTAGTTGAATTGTACCTTGCCTCAGATATACTTGAGCCATTTATTGTTGAATAAAATTGTGGACATTTAAGTCAAATTTTGAAGGGGGCTTTGTATAGGTGTTATGGTCAAATGAGACCCTATAATTATAAAATTCTTGAGAGTCATCAAGGCTAGTATAGCAATTGGTTTTGCAGCTTTTTATCGAGATACGATTATATTAAACATAATTATGAATTTAAAAGCCCTATTCGTCGGGTTGGGGGCTAGGTGAATTTCATTGAATTATCATCAAAATTGCGACCTGTAGTTTGATTACAACGTTTACAAGCCCTATTCAGGGGTTCAGTTGTATGGGGGCTAGGTGAAATAATGGACCGATCTTAACCATTTTCAATAGGCTTCGTCCCAGGGAGAATAGAAGATAATGTACCAAATTTCATTGAATTATCTTCAAAATTGCGACCTGTAATTTGATTACAAGGTTTACATGGACGGACAGACGGACGGACATAGCTAAATCGACTCAGAAAATGATTCTAAGCCGATTGGTATACTTTAAGGTGGGTATAGGGCCAATATTATTGTGCGTATACTTTAAGGTGGGTATACAAACATCAGCACAAACCCAATATACCCTCCCCACTAAAGTGTTGTAGGGTATAAAAAGATATGCCAGATGTTAAGCATTTAATTAAAAGTTAAAATAATCGACTTTCAAAAAGGGCCAAAAATGGCGTTTTTCAAGCGTTTTTCAAACTTTAGGACACGATATCTCCCAGATGTGATGGCCAGATTCGGTTTCAGCGTGACTCAATCCTTCAGAAAAGTATGCTTGGTCTCTGGGTTAAAAATTTGTCGAACTGTGTTATGAATACCAAAACATCTATCCAAATTCGATGCATATTCAAAAGCCGTAACGTAGTATGAATCTAGGTCTTCGCTATCGTACAAGTTTGCTCATTGGTATAGAAGCGTCCGGCATTCTCTGACAAGTTTAGATGTGGTGAAAACACCGATCAGGGGTTTAATAGCTGTCTGGTTATCAGTAATGTCGAATGTCCATGCCGGATATTCTATAGAACCGAAGACAACTTAAAGCTCCTTTTATAGCAGATACTGATTTCAATTCCGTACTCATCCATGTTAATGCCCCAACCTAATTGTAGCCATCTTAGTATATAAAAGAAAGGTTTCGGCGTACAATAGGCAAAATTCGAGAAGTGATTAGGGAGAACACGTATGATCCTAGGATAACCCCTAAAACAACTAACACTTTGATAGTCGTAGTTCTTATTGCTTCCATTATGAGGAATGCAATATATCTCATTACAGTTTCGAGTGGAGCTCGGTTGTGTTTTAACTCATAAAAGGAAATAGTAAAATACCTATAACCTATATGGCAAACCTTTATATGTAATAAGGTCTTTATGGATCCACCCTTTCGGCTTTTATTACACGATTTTCTCATTTTCCAAAAATCTCATCATTCAGAGTGATCTTATGGGGGTTTTGGGGAGGGTATTATGCGTATATGCTAAAGTTTGTAACACCCAAAAATATTGGTTCTATATTCAACTTAAAGTATACCAATCGGCTCAGAATCACTCTCCGAGTCGATAATGCTAGTTCAGTCTGTCCGTCCGCCTGTCTGTCTGTCCGCCTGTGTGTCCGGACATGGATATGTCTATGAAAACCTTGTGCACACTCTAAAGGTCGCAATTTTTAAGATAAAGGCACGTACGCCTCTTTTGGTCCAAGCACCAAGAAGGCTATTGAAAATGTGTGAAATCGGTTCATTATTTCACCTAGCCCCCGTAAAGCCGGATACGCCGAATAGACTTCATAATTTGTTAAATGTTCTAGTCTAGGGTATCATATGGTCGTTCACGCCCGACTATACTTAGTTTCCTACTTGTTATACCCTACACCACTTTAGTGGGGAGGGAATATTGGATTTGTGCTGATGTTTGTAACATACAATAATATTCGTCCTATACCCCAAGTATACCAATCGGCTTAGAATCGTTTTCTGAGTCGATTAAGCTATGTCCGTCTGTCCGTCCGTCCGTCTGGCTGGCTGTCCATGTAAACCTTGTGCGCAAGGTACAGATCGCAGTTTTCAAGATAATTGGATGAAATTTTTTTTCGGCCCAAGAACGCCTATTGAAAATGGTTAAAATCGGTTCATTATTTCACCTAGCCCCCATACAACAGAACCCCCCGAAAAGGGCTTCTGAGCTCATAATTATGTTAAATATACCTGTAAATTGATAAAAAGAGGCACAACTAAGTTTTATACAAGCCTTGATGACCTTGCCAAATTTCATAGAGATCGGGCCTCATTTGACCCTAGCTTCCATACAAAGTCCCCTTCAGAAAATTATTTGAATGTCCAAAATTAACTTATAAACACAAATATCGCGATGAAATTCAGCACAATAAAATATTATGTAAATATAAATATATTTACAAAATTTTATCGGGCTTGGTCCATATTTGCCCCTAGCCCCCCTATAAAGCCTCTTTCAGAAAATTACTTTTCCATCCATTAATTGTTTAAATGTATCGGAACAAGGTAATAGAAGATAAATGCTTTATAATGAAAAATAAATCACATTTAATATTCATAACTGGTGTAGGGTATCATATGGTCGGTCACGCCCGACTATACTTTCTTACTTGTTTTTAAATATCTTAAGTAAACCACGATAACTATATCGTATCTTCGCAAAAACGGTAATAATTGTATAGTAAATTTATTATAAATTTTTACTATCATTATTTTTTATACTACTTTACAAATAATTCCCTTATACAATAAAGTTAAATGTACAATCTTTTGTGAGGATTTTTTTAGTAAAACTACGCCTTAAAGGTTTTAAATTTTCCAAATGTCAGTAGCAGAAATTAATATTGTTTATTTTATAAAAAAAACTATTTATTAACTAAAAGAAACGGAAAATTATTATGCCAACAGAATCAGAAACTACTATATTCAAAAGGAAATTTATTACTAACCATATATTCAAAAAAATCAAAATTTATGGCTCCATTAAAAAATATGTACTTCAATACTTCCTTCCTTTCTTCCTTAAAACACCAAGTGTTGGCTAACATCAAAAAAAGGACGTCCATCAAAGCAAATTACAATTTTTCAGTTTCTTTTCTTAAGATTTTTAGGGTCTTAATCATAATAATTTATCACAGCTTTATTAAACAAATTTTCATATAAAATTTGTTCTATAAACCTTTAATAAATTATTATGAATATGACCCTTTAACATAAAATTTCACAATTGTTTGTTTTAAGGACACTTAACATTAATCTATTACAATTGTTTTTTAAAGAAACTAAACTGATTTATCTGAATATAAAAAATGAAAATGTTGAAAGAAAAGGAACAATATTTGTATCCACATGAGGCCATTTTTTTAAAGAGAAAAGTAGTTGTTGTCTTGGTCACTATAAAGGATTTTTTTTTTTTTGGTTTTTCTCTAGGCTTTTTTGATGTGTAAATCAAATAGCTTTTATGTCCATCTAATGCTTGCGACATTTACTTAATTTTTTAAATCAAAGGAAATGAAAGGTCCTTTAGAAGAAAACCACTAAAGTATTTAATTTAACTATTTGACAAAAAATCCAAAGAACTTATTAAGTTTGTTAAGAGAACAGTTATTCCTCAATATCTTCTCTTCTCTCTATATAATCCTCCATTTCCATTTCTAACATTCTTATTAACTCACATAAAAACATCAAATATCTATAAAAAAACTAATAATATCTTTAAATGAAAATATTCCCATAAACCAACTTATTTACGACACCAATAAAAGGCCATTAGAACAATTTAATAAGAATAAAATAATCGTAAAATCATACTTTTCTCCCATTGTTTAGTCTTCCTTTCAAACCACGCCATGTTTGATTCCATATCATATACTGTTGTTCTCTCGTTCTACTAAATATTAATCGCTTATTACCAACACAATCATTCAAATATTATATACCCAACAGTGTAGGGTGATTATCCCCAATAAACTTTAAAAATATTCGACAATTTATTGCTAGACTTGACCATAGTCCAGACTATATAACTTATAGTCTATGGACTATAGTCCAGACTATAGACTACAATCCAGGCTATAGACTATAGTCAAGACTAAAGACTATAATTCAGACTATAGACTATAGTCCAGGCTATGGACTAATCCAGACTATAGACTACACATTAAGCTATAGACTATAGTCCAGACTATAGAATATATTCCTGACTATAGACTATAGTCCAGACTATACCATAGTCCAGACTATACCATAGTCCAGACTATAGACTATAGTCCAGACTAAAGACTATAGTCTAGACTAAAGACTATAGTTTAGACTATAGTCCAGACTAAAGACTATAGTTTAGACTATAGTCCAGACTAAAGACTATAGTCCAGACTATAGACCATACTATAGTTCAGAATAGACCAGACTAGTCCAAAATATAGACCATAGTCCAGACTATAGACTTTAGTCCACACTATAGACTATAGTCCACACTATAGACTATAGTCCAGACTATAGACTACAGACTATAGTCTGGACTATTGACTATAGTTCAGACTATAGACTATAGTCCAGACTATAGATTATAGCTCAGAATATAGATTATAGTTCATACTATAGATTATTGTATAGACTAAGGCTATAGACAAGACTTTAGACTATAGTCCAGGCTATTGGCTATATTCCAGACTATAACCTATAGTCCAGACTAGACAATAGCAGGACTACACACTATAGTCCATACTATAGAATATAGTCCAGACTATAGACTAATGTTCAGACTAGATTATAGTCCAGACTATAGACTATAGTCCAGACTATAGACTATAGTCCAGACTATAGACTATAGTCCAGACTATAGACTATAGTCCAGACTATAGACTATAGTCCAGACTATAGACTATAGTCCAGACTTTAGACTATAGTCCAAACTATAGACTATTGTATAGACTAAAGGCTATAGGACAGACTATAGTCCAACCTTTAGACTATAATCCAGACTATAAACTACCGGACTATAGACTATAAACTATATTCCAGACTATAAACTGTAGTCCAGACTAGACAATAGTCCAGACTATAGACTATAGTCCAGACTATAGACTATAGTCCAGACTATACACTATAGTCCAGACTATACACTGTAGAACAGACTATAGGCCATAGTGCAAATTATAGACTATAGTCCAAACTATAGATTATTGTATAGACTAAAGGCTATAGGACAGACTATATTCCAGGCTTTAGACTATAATCCAGACTGTAAACTACCAGACTATAAACTATAGTCCAAACTATACTCCATACTATAAACTGCCAGACTATAGACTATAAACTGTAGTCCAGACTAGACAATAGTCCTGACTATAGACTATAATCCTGACTATAAACTGCCAGACTATAGACTATAAACTATAGTCCAGACTACACTATAGTCCAAACTGTAGACTATATTTCAGACTATATGCTAGACTGTAGGCTACACTACAGACTAGACTATGGCGCCGACTATAGGCTAGACTATAGTTAAGACTATAGATTACATAAAACCGAATACACTGTCACCCACAAAACTGCAGGATGGCCTCCATCGACTAATACACACAAATATATACCAATACCCACACATTGAAATAATAGCGATAACAACGATATTAACCGTTAAACGATATTCTAATCAAATAAATACAAATAAAACAAAAACTACAATAATAACGAAAAACTCATTTGAAGTTGTTTAGCGCCCAATTTTCGAAGAATATATACGAATCAATAAAACGCAGCTTTTCTCATCCATTTTCACATGCCAATAACAATTTAGAGCAATTGGCCATTGCTAAGAGAGGGTATATTCCATACGTAACAGAACAGAGCGACTATTTACAAAAGGGAGGAAAATTGTTTTACAATGGAGCTTTTGGTACCATTGATATAAAGAAATTATATTTTTTACATTTAAAATAATTTCCCCAAAAAAAACTTACTCAATTTCGAATTGTTATTGGGTCCTTTTTTGTTGCTTAAACATTCTCAGTCACTTTTGCAGAAAAGAG
This sequence comes from Lucilia sericata, assembly GCF_015586225.1. Taxonomy (NCBI): domain Eukaryota; kingdom Metazoa; phylum Arthropoda; class Insecta; order Diptera; family Calliphoridae; genus Lucilia; species Lucilia sericata. Next base: position 271,840 of record NW_023994415.1, on the reverse strand, counting down.
CTTTCTTAGTACTAAATTAAAAAAGTAGGAAATGAAAAAAAAGTAAATTTTTTCGGTACTTTCTTTGATTTATACATTCCATCCCTAATCTACCAAAAACAAAAATCCCAATAAAATTAAGAATAAACAGAATTCACAATCAAAAGCCATTGAAAAGGAAAATCCTCAAATAAAACACAGAAGGAGTCGGAGAAACAAATAGGTTTGTTTGGCAGCATATGTTACATAGACATCTTAATTCAAAATAAAATAAAGAAAATTCATCTAAAATGGAGAAAAAAAATCTATATTTTTATTATTATTTCACGCACTTTGTGCACATTTAAGTAGCAAGTGGTTGATTTCTCAGTCTACACATTATTGTTTTTTGCCAGATTTCTTTGAATTTGTGTACTTTGGGTGTATTTTGAACGTCTCTCGTTTAAATATAAATATAATTCATAAGTTATTCTATCAACGCATTTATAATGCGTTAACATAATCTAAGTGGCCAACAAGCTGACGCCAAATATTGGAATTTTTATATTGAATTATCTAGCGGAAATGGAGAAAAATAAAATGTAACAAACGGAAATACTAAACCACCACTACCTTCACATGCAAACACTATAACAGACAGCCTGTCAGCCATTTTTCAATAATGGTGGTAGAAAATCTAACACTCTATTAGTATCTGTAATAAATTTGGTGGGGAGAAAATATTTATTTGATTGTTCTTTTTATTTGTGTTAAAATTTTCGGAAACAGAATAAACGAAAATGAAAGCAAATTATTAATTATTATCAATGATGTTTAATCACATATTTTAATTTATTGAAATTTCTATGTGTGGAACTCCTAGTGAATGTCTGAAAAAGATTTACATGAGAAATAACTATTTTGCCTCAAAGAATACGTTTTCTTAAATGTCAAGGGGGCGAGGTGCCATACCCTCACACAAAAAAGTAGAAATTATAAAAATGTAACACAGCAAGAGTGTTTAACTTGAGGGACCAACTTTGATGACACGCAATGAAGTGTTTAATCTGCATACTTAGCAGCAGAATTATCAACCGAATCTGGGGCATCATTTCATTAGGAGAAGGGTTAATAGAGGGACACCACAGGGGGTTTTTATTGTCCCTTTTGTGGCTATTTGCGGCAATTAGAATCTAAAGTCGGGGAGTTCGCTATCTATGCAGATGACATGGTGCTATTGGTCAAAGGAAAATGTCTATCCACGATCAGTGACACCATGGCGACTAAACTAGGTGAGCTCTTGTTATGAACTAAAGCTAAAGTTCTGAACGTAAGTCCTGGGAAAACGGAACTGCTACTATTTACCAGAAGTAGACGACGTCAGACTACCAAAGTTAGATTGATTCGAACTAAGTTTATAGAGAAGCTAACCATTTAGGGACTTTCCTTGATAGATAGCTTTCATGGTAAGAAAATACTCAGGAAAGAATAAAAAAGGAACTCAGACCTGTTCTAACATACATATAGTTTAATTGTCTGGCGGGAGGCTTTGAGAAAGGACAAGTATCGGAAGATGTCGAATAAAGCTCTAACGTGTACCGCTGTTAGCATTACTGGTGCCATTACAGTACTCCATCAACGGCCTTGGACATTATTCTGTACCTGCCATCTATAGAAACGTGTATGGCGGCTAGAAATCTATCAAGTTTCGAGTCTTCGTTAGATACGAAATAGGTTTGCTTAATCGTGATAAATCTAGACTTCGGGGGTTTTCGAATGAAATTTCCAACTAGGGACGATTGGCTTGTATCCTATAGAATGTTTGATAACTGTTCAGTTTTCAAGAGAGATCGCCAATACCGATATAAAAGGGCCTTCAGACTACCCGACGAATGTAGTATCTTCCAAGCAGAGATTATAGCGATCTGGAAAGCATCAATATAAGAAGTCTTGAGACACCCTGATGAATTTAATATCTTCCAAGCTCAGATTCTAGCGATCTGGAAAACAACGGAATTAATACGGAATCATGTCTATCTAGGATCGGTTGTGACAATTTATGTACTTCGATAGTAAAACTGCTCTTAGAGCATGGGCGCCTGGTGCATTTGTGCCTGGTAGAAGATTGTAGAAATACCATTAGAGATATATTGAGACTGTTTACCATTAGACTGTGTTGGGTACCGGGAAACTGCAATGTGCAAAGGTTCCGGACGAACTAACTAGATTAGGTTCGAACCTTAATGACAGGAAAATAATGTGAAATCACCCAGCTGTCACTTTTATAGATTGATATTCGGGAGAACAAGTGACGTCATCAACCAGTTCTGGAATAGAATAATTTAGTATAATTTGCCTTTGAATATAGAATCTCAGGTTGAAATATCTAGAAAATAGGTTCCATTGCGAACTGGGGAAAATTCTGGAATTTTATCATTGCAATCTACTAGGTTTTATCAGGGGAATTAGTAATTTTTTCGACAGGGTTTTATAGGGTGACTCAGACTGGTTTGAAACCCCTTTGGAATCAAACTGTTTCTATTTATCTCTTCTCTTACTCTATGTTCTTTCTTGTTTTTCTAGTGTTTTTTTTCTTTATCACTTCATTCTATCTTCATTTTCTCTGGAGGGAATCACAATGAAACTTATGGTTTCTGAGTGGAGTTGCACCTTTTTTGATGCATAACCCTCATATTTTGGGATAAAATGGGTGGTCTTAGACAAGTGCTAATTATTCTTTAAAACAATTAACATTCAGTCTTCTTATGCTTCCATAAACACGAGTATAGGAACATATAATACGAATGCCTCCTAATCTTAATATACATACATTAGATATTGAGGCGTAAAAAAATGAATAAACATCTCAAAACTAATTACAATTTGCTCCAGAAATATTGTTTAGTGTGGGCACCCTAAAGCAGTTTGCTAAGATACTTACCTAGCATTATAATTATCGCAGACACAAACCAAAATATTTGATTCACAATAGTTGTTAAGATGATAATACAGTGTTCGAAGTCTATGAAAACACTATTATCGACATATACATTTTGTAACCATTCGTCCGTACATTTAAACGTTTTATTTGAAAATAAATCATGGAACTAGTAAGAAAGTATTGTCGGGCATGGCCGACCATATGATAACCTACACCAGTTTTAGAGTATATTAAAATCAAAGTTATTTTTAGTAAAGCATTTATGTTGAATTTCGATACATTTAAGGAAGAAAAGCTTATTTTTCTATATATGACATATGGCTTTTTTTTGGCTTATACAACTTAGTTATACCGATTTTTGAGTAGATATTAGTGTATTGGACATATTTATTAGCTACAAAGATCAATTTGTGGGTTCAGTTGTAGGGGGGCTGGGTGAACCGATGTCAATTGAAACAAGTACGAGTGTTATATTCGGCTCTGCGGAATCTTATATACTCGCCATCAAATCATATACCGTAATAGGAATGCTCCTATGTAAACATCAGGGATATATTTTTAATAGGGCTTAAGTCAATTATGGACGTGATCTTTCGAATTTAACAAAATATTAATTTATTTATTTATTTATTTGTCCATTACAATACAATTACAAATTATAATCTAACCTAATTTACCGAGCAGGGTGACGATGACCATATGCCCATTGTAGTGTAGCAGACCAGAGTCTCTGGTGGGAATCGAACCCACAACCCCCAGACTGACAGGCTAAAACACTTCCAACTAGCTTACCGGGGCGTTAAAGTAATTTTATATGAACATCAACAAATTTACTCTCAACAAATTTACAAATTTACCTTATAAAATATATAAGGGGACTTGTATGTACTTTTTCGTTCTTAAAAGGTACTTTCTTGAGATTTCCATACATAAAGATATATGAAATGTAACATGAAGTGCCCAGAGTAAATGAGAACCTAAAAAGGGGGAAACCCCTTCAAAATATGGGGGTATATTGATTTTGTCACTCCGTTTGTAACACATCGAAATATTGGTCGTAGACCCAGTATATATATTCTGGGTCCTTATTAAATTCTAAATATTCCTTATAGGTAAGGTTTGTTTGGTATTGCAAATGGACAATATCGGCCCAAGATTTCGCCTAGCATCCATACAAGTGGCTTTAACAGCTTTAACAGTCATAACTGTATTAAACATACGAGTATAGCGATGAAATTTTACATAAATAAGTTTTATATGCGTCAAAATCTCTCTACCAAATTATGGGGATCGATCCATAATTGACCCTACCCCCCCATATAAGGTCCCCTTCAGAAAATGACATTAATACTTATTACCGGCTTAAAAACACAAATATAGCGATGAAATTCTACATAAATAAGTTTTATATAAGCCAAAATTTCTCTATCAAATTTTATGGGGATCGGTCCATAATTGACCCTACCCCTCATATAAGGTCCCCTTCAGAAAATGACATTAATACTTATTACCGGCTTAAAAACACAAATATAGCGATGAAATTCGACATAAGTTTTATAAGCCAAAATCTATCTACCAATGACACTACCGCCTACATAAGGTCTTCAGAAAATTACATTATTACTAATTACCGACTTAAAAATAAGAGTATAGCGATGGAATTCGACATAAATAAATTTTATATAAGCCAAAATCTCTCTACCAAATTTTATGGGAATCAGTCCATAATTGACTCTACCCCCAACATAAGGTCCCCATCAAAAAATGATTTTAAAGCTCATTACTGTCTTAAAAATACGAGTATAGTGGAGAAATTCGACATAAGTAAACGCAATCTTCCTACCGAATGTAATGCGGATGGGTCGTTAACCTACCCTACCCCCTATTAAGGTCCCATTAAAAATATGAGTACAGCGATGAAATTTGACAAAAAAATATGCTACCTCTCGTATATAAAGCCACCATGAAAAAATTACGAGTACTTCATAGTTGTTCTCGCCATAAAAAGTTTTTTATTATAATTCTTCATTCAGAATTTTATGAGGATTGGTCTATAACTGACCATAGACAACAAAACAAAATCTATGTACACAATTTTATGGGTATCGATACATAATTGTCCCTACCACCATATAAGTTTCCCTTTAGATAATTACTTTTACGCATAATTGACCCTACCTCTCATATATGTTCATGGTTAAAAAATTGGACAAAAATATTCTGTTGTTATACCCTACACCGCTATAGTGGGGAGGGTATTATGCGTTTATGTTGATGATTGTAACGCATAAAAATATTGGTCCTACACCCACCTTAAAGTAAACCGATTGACTCAGAATCTCTTTCTGAGTCGATTAAGACATGTCCATCGGTCCGTCTGTTCGAATGGCTGGTTATCCATGTAAACCTTGTGCGCAAGCTACAGGCCACAATTTTCAAGATATTTTGATAAAATTTGGACCATACGAGTTTTTTGCCACAAGGACGTTGCCGTTGAAAATGGTTGAAATCGGTCCATTATTTCACCTAGCTCCCATACAACCTTACCTTCCGATTTAGGGTTTTTAACTCATAACTACGTCAAATAAATTACAATCTCAACAAAAATTGGCACAACTTAGTTTTATATAGGCATAAATGACCGTGCCAATTTTTATAATGATAGGCCGGCGTTTGACCCTAGTCCCCATACAAACCCCCCTTTAAAAAATAACTTAAACGTCCAAAAATTTACTATTACTTTCGCGATGAAATTCAGTATAACTAACCTTTATATAAAATTACATCCCTCTTCCCAATTTGTTGAGGATCGGCGTATATTTGAGCCTAACTCCCATATAAAGCCTCTCTTAGAAATTTAGTTTTTATACCCTACACCACTATAGTGGGGAGGGTATTATACGTTTATGCTGATGTTTGTAACACACACAAATATTTGTCCTACACACACCTTAAAGTATACCGATCGATTCAGAATCACTTTTTGAGTCGATTAAAACATGTCCGTCCGTCTGTGTGGCTGGCTGTCCATGTAAACCATGTGCGCAAGGTACAGGCCGCAATTTTCAAGATGAAATTTGGACCAAGCACGTTTTTTGGCACAGGGACGAAGCCTATTGAAAATGGTTGAAATCGGTCCATTATTTCACCTAGCCCCCATACAACCGTACCTCCCGATTTGGGCTTTTACGTCAAATATACTATTATCACTCTAAAAATTGGCACAAATAAGTTTTATATAAGTATAAATGACACTGCAGATTTTCGTAATGATCGGCCCTTATTTGACCCTAGCCTCCATACAAACCCCCCTTCAAAAAATGTCGTAAAAAAATTGACTTGTAATCATTTGTATCGCAATGAAACTCAACATAACTAACTGTTATTTAAAAATATATCCTTTTCCCAAATATAATGAGGATCGGCCTATGTTTGACCTATACTCCTATATAAAGCCTCATTAAGAAAATTTGTTTTTTATCAATAAATTTCTTAAATACTTTGGAATTAAGGTAAACTCAACATAAAAATTTCTTTATGAAAAATAAAAATTTTTAAAATATACTCATGGTGTAGGGTATTATATGGTCGGCCATGCCCGACTATACTTTCCTACTTGTTCATCAATAAATTGCTTAAATACATTCGTACGGTAAATTTTTTACAGACAGTCGAATATAGAACTTTTACTTGTTTCTTCTAAAATATTTTTCCCAACCAGCAATATACATATGAACGGATCCAAAATATTCACACATCCATTAAAAAAAACTTAATCAACTATCGATAAAATTAAAAATAATTTATTCATTAACTTACTAAATTATTGATTACATTGTATATTAAAAATGTATTCGTACTTTTACACACAATTATACTTATTCAAATTTGTTCATTAAAATACACAAAAAGAAATTTTACACTTTACATAAAACAAAAGAAAAAACATTATTCATAAATACATACAAAACATATAATATAGTACATAAATACATACATTAAAGTATATAAAAACGTTTTAAAGTTAAATAACAGTCCAAAATGTTACAACACTTATAAAAAAAATTACTTCTACAATTAGAGTAATACATTACATTATACGTTACAAGGTATTGCAAGAATAGGCAGTTGTTGTTTTTTTTTTATTTTTGTTAAAATTTTAAAACTATTTAAAAATAGAATCTAGTCTATCTGTAGGGGCTACTAGAACTGATGCATTGAATTGTGATAATCCGGTCGGTTGTATCGATGATTCGGTGTTCTACTTGAAAATTGAGAAATAGTATCATCACCAGGTGGGGCCACTAAGAGTATAGGTTGTAGATTAAGATTTTTGCGAGAACCAGCTAAACTGACAGCATCGGTTATATAACTGTTGTTGATTTCACCTAATGTATTGCAAAAAGTAATTAGTTACGTTTTTAGAAATCTTTTTGAGGGACTTACCTTTATATAAAGAATTTTGATAGAGTGGATCGGGCTGTAAACGCACATGTCTGGTTGCTAATATAAATGCCAGTGTAGCTAGAACCACACCATCAATGCAACCAATTATGGCCAAAGGATAAGCCCATCTTATGCCACATAAACCCAATTCAAAACGATTTGCATCTGGTCCACATATTTTGCGGAAATCATCCGAATTCCAGCCGAAGGGAAAAGCACCACAGGCAATAATCATGCAGAGAGCTGAAATTTTCAAGAAAAATAGGTCAAAATCTTTCGATATAAGAAATAAAATAAGTTGAGCCTAAGGAAACAATGAAATTTTAGTAAAAACGTCTCCAGAACTTCCTGAATTTCAGATTCTAATGTCAAGAAGTACTATTTTCTGCTAATAAATAGTTAATACTTTTATTAACTACTTAAGTTCTTTATATTTACAACTTTCAATTAAATCATTCAATGACCTCAATTAAAACTGTCATCATTTCAGTAACTGTTTCCCAGAAAACCTTCATTTAAACTTAAAAATAAAATACTTAATAATGATAATTTCATATAGAAAAAGAAAACCAAAAACAAACATAAATCTATGTCATTTAAAACACTTTTCATTAGTCAACAATTATTATTTGCAGACGAAAAACTTCCGTAATATTAACTCCTCAAAAAAACCGGCAACAAAAAAATTTGATGACAGTAATTTTGTAAATCAATCATCTGAGACCTAAACTAATTATATATACAAGCAACTACATATACATTCACTTCATTTTCATCATACATTCATCATTTTGAGTAAATAATACATTTATATGTATTTTCTATAAACATATGTAAGTAAATATTTACAACATACCCGATATTATTTGCAACCAACCACAAATATGAAAGACTCGTGTCGATTTCATGAATATAACAAATATTAGAAAACATATTGTCAATAAGGCCAAAACAACGGACGCCGCCATAAATAATGTGGCCAACTGTAATTTGAGAAAAATTTTAATTAAAATTTTTGTATTTATTTCATTTTTATATATTTCTTTAGTTGACCTTTCATGACTGTACTTACTTGAAATGAAAATGTTGGCACCGTTAATATGGTTTCCCATCTTCTTTTACAATTATCGAAAATCTCATCTTTTTGACACACTTGCCAGAGACCTAAACGACCGGCACTTTCATTGTCGGGATCACCTACCCATTCTGTAATGATAATAAAATAAAAGTAAGTAGTAAATTATAAAAAATTTTAATGTACAATAAATTAAAAATTATCTTATTCTAGATTTTAAATTAACTATTGAATTACTTGGGTCAATTAGGCCAAATTAATCTCTATATATGGTATGTTCCAGGCAGAATTTTGAAACAGTACTAACTTATAACAAGAAGAGTACTTTTAAGGTTTTAAAGAACTAGAGTAGACTAGACTATACTAGACTAAAGACTCTAGTAAAAATTCGACAATATACTAGACTATATACTAGGCTATAGACTCGACTATAAGACTATAGACTAGACTAGACTATAGACTCGACTATAGACTAGACTATAGACTAGACTATAGACTAGACTATAGACTAGACTATAGACTAGACTAGACTGACTATAGACTAGACTATAGACTAGACTATAGACTAGACTATAGACTAGACTATAGACTAGACTATAGACTAGACTATAGACTAGACTATAGACTAGACTATAGACTAGACTATAGACTAGACTATAGACTAGACTATAGACTAGACTATAGACTAGACTATAGACTAGACTATAGACTAGACTATAGACTAGACTATAGACTAGACTATAGACTAGACTATAGACTAGACTATAGACTAGACTATAGACTAGACTATAGACTAGACTATAGACTAGACTATAGACTAGACTATAGACTAGACTATAGACTAGACTATAGACTAGACTATAGACTAGACTATAGACTAGACTATAGACTAGACTATAGACTAGACTATAGACTAGACTATAGACTAGACTATAGACTAGACTATAGACTAGACTATAGACTAGACTATAGACTAGACTATAGACTAGACTATAGACTAGACTATAGACTAGACTATAGACTAGACTATAGACTAGACTATAGACTAGACTATAGACTAGACTATAGACTAGACTATAGACTAGACTATAGACTAGACTATAGACTAGACTATAGACTAGACTATAGACTAGACTATAGACTAGACTATAGACTAGACTATAGACTAGACTATAGACTAGACTATAGACTAGACTATAGACTAGACTATAGACTAGACTATAGACTAGACTATAGACTAGACTATAGACTAGACTATAGACTAGACTATAGACTAGACTATAGACTATAGACTAGACTATAGACTAGACTATAGACTAGACTATAGACTAGACTATAGACTAGACTATAGACTAGACTATAGACTAGACTATAGACTAGACTATAGACTAGACTATAGACTAGACTATAGACTAGACTATAGACTAGACTATAGACTAGACTATAGACTAGACTATAGACTAGACTATAGACTAGACTATAGACTAGACTATGACTAGACTATAGACTAGACTATAGACTAGACTATAGACTAGACTATAGACTAGACTATAGACTAGACTATAGACTAGACTAGACTAGACTAGACTAGACTATAGACTAGACTATAGACTAGACTATAGACTAGACTATAGACTAGACTATAGACTAGACTATAGACTAGACTATAGACTAGACTATAGACTAGACTATAGACTAGACTATAGACTAGACTATAGACTAGACTATAGACTAGACTATAGACTAGACTATAGACTAGACTATAGACTAGACTATAGACTAGACTATAGACTATAGACTAGACTATAGACTAGACTATAGACTAGACTATAGACTAGACTATAGACTAGACTATAGACTAGACTATAGACTAGACTATAGACTAGACTATAGACTAGACTATAGACTAGACTATAGACTAGACTATAGACTAGACTATAGACTAGACTATAGACTAGACTATAGACTAGACTATAGACTAGACTATAGACTAGACTATAGACTAGACTATAGACTAGACTATAGACTAGACTATAGACTAGACTATAGACTAGACTATAGACTAGACTATAGACTAGACTATAGACTAGACTATAGACTAGACTAGGAGAGCTTTTTTGCAAGATATATGTAAATATATGCAAAATATATGTATGTTTTTCTGCTAAATCAGATTTAAACCTCAGAAAATCAAACGGTCAAGTAGAGTCGAAAGTAATCCGTTTTGACAGGACCCCTCCATACGTCAGATGTAGAATTATATAGCATACGATCCCGCCTGTAGCGGTGAGAAATCTCAGGAGGTCATTAAGTTTTGACCAGGATTGCTCACCAAGGTTGGATATGAAGTAGTTGCCAAAGAATCTTTCAAAAATGGCGGCTAGAGCAGGACATTCGCAGAAAAGATGGAAGGCTGTTTCTTCATATTCCCTGTCCTTGCAACTGCGATAAGCTTGATATCTTAAATATTCATCAGATTGTCTAATGACAGCAACAATTTGAAAAAATTTAAACTCTTGGACCTTGATAGGAATTTCTTAATACTTGTAGTACATAACTACTCACTACTCAATGGGAGCGTCCCTAACATAACAAGTAAAGTTAGAATTGTTTTTCTTTGAGGTCCAATTTTTGGGTACATGAAACTAAACCTGCTATCTAAATATTTTATTAGGATTTCAGAAAGGAACACTTTTTTCCTAACTTTGGTGTATATTGCATTTTATATTTCCTTAAAAGACGTCTTTTATAGCTGTGTTTTGTCTGGACACAGTGGTTCTATATTCTATGGTATTTCGAGTTATTAAGACTTTTCATGATATTTGGGACTATTTGTAACACAAGGACTTTTTGTCACTGTAATGCTCAATGACAATAGGAGTGTCGTGATGTCCATGGAAATTTGATATTATTATGACAGGGACTTAATGAGAGATCATGTAGATATTAAGAGAATTGGGAAGAATTATTTTCAATACTACTAAGGCCTATGTAATTACGTTTGAGATTACTGATAAAGAGTCGGCATAACTTTCTCGAACGTACAATGATTTGGATTTGAGATAAAGAAATCATGTTTATCTATTATGACACTTGTCACTTTCAATATTTCTGCAATTCAATTAATTTTAATAATTTCAGCAATTTCATCCGCTGATTTAATAAACCAAAATGATATCATCTTTTTAACAAATTTTTTAAAATTATTTTTATATAAAGATAATAAAGGTTTCGTGCAAAAATTTGCATCTATTTAAAACGTGACAAATTTTATTTCAATTGCAAAATTTTTTTAATCTATAAAATTATGTCCAAGCTAAATTGTTTGGTTTATTATTAAAATAAAATATTTAAAGTTACTAAATTTGTTTTTATTTGTGTCAACAGGTGTTTAGTTATGTTAACAAAATAACTTCAATTAAGTGCAAAAATAATAAAAATGTTCTCATTTAATTACCTGGTGTCACAAATGCCACAATTCCAATGATGGCATAACAAATTGTAAATATGGCCCAGAGTACCGCAATCGCTTTAGAGTTGCGTATGTATTTGGTGGCATACAGATGTGTTGTATCGACATATTCGATTTTTGTACCCATTTTATAGCGATAATGTTGTTTCTATTACTAATGTTCTTTAGACTTCTAAGAACGTGATCTAGTGATCTAAAATATTAAAGAGAAAACAAAAATAAAAGAAAATAGGATTTAAAAATTGTGTTAAAATATGATAAGAAATGTTAGAGTAAAAGAAAATTATTATTATAAGTAAATAATTATTTCTTAGAATTATTTTTGTTTAAGATTTGCCATTGTCCATCTTTAGGTATTTAAGTCTTTTGTTTAGTTTGTCATGTATTTTAATTTATTATATTAAGTATGTCTTTAAGTACATAAAACCTGTTCATTGCGCTTATTTATCACAATTAATCATTTTTAATTATTTTATATATTTTTCTAAATTTTTATTTTAATAATAACTAATGATTCACACTTTTTACAAAAAGTTGAAAACTACTATTTTAATTTTTGTTGAAAAGAAATAAAACTAGTTTTAATTTCTATGAGATTATTTCTATTTTATATTTTAAAAGTTATTTTTCATTGTTATCAATGACAGAAGATAAAATCGAATTTTTGGTTCATGAAACAATTCATTCACATTTGTATAAATTTGTCCTACATTAAACAATACTTTGGGTATTGTTAGTTTTTTAATGATTATGGTGACATAAAAATCCATTTTGAAATGGTAATTTTTGGTTCAAAAAATGCAATATAATTTGTATATTTTAAATACAGAACCAGTAAAAGTATTAGATTTGACTATGCAGAATCATACTTTAACAAGTAAGAAAGTATAGTCGGGCGTGACCGACCATATGATACCCTACACCAGTAATGAATATTAAATGTGATCTATTTTTCATAATAAAGCATTTATCTGGAATTTTACCTTGATTCCGATTTATTTAAGCAATTTATTGACGAAAAACTAATTTTCTGAAAGAGGCTTTATATGGGGGATAGGAGCAAATGTGAACCGATCCCGATAAAATGGGCTGGATAGATTTATATTTATATAATAATTGTCTGTGATAAATTTCATTGCAATAACAGTGTTAATAAGTGAATTGCGGATATTCAAGTCATTTTCCGAAGGGGGGCATTGTATGGGAGCTAGGGTCAAATGAAGTCCGATCATTTAGAAATTCGTCAAGTTCATCAAGGTTTGTATAAAACTTAGTTGTGTGAACTTTTATCGACATACATTTATATTATACAGAATTATGAGCTCAAAAGCCATTTTCGGGGGTTCAGTTGTATGGGGGCTAGGTGAAATAATGGACCGATTTTAACCATTTTTCAATAGGCTTCGTCCTTGGGTCAAAAGAATCATGTATGCCAAATTTCATCAAATTATCTTGAAAATTGCGACCTGTACTTTGATAACAACGTTTACATGGACACACGGACGGTCGGATGGACGGACATCGTTAAATCAACTCAGAAAGTGATTCTGAGTTCTGATCGGTATACTAAAAGGTGGGTATAGTAATAATATTTTAGTGCGTTACAAACATCAGCACAAACACATAATACCCTTCCCACTATACTGGTGTAGGGTATAAAAAACAGCTTATTGTAAGGTATTTGTACGAACAACGTAACCAAAACGTTTATCTGTTGGAGACTTATAGATTTAAATTGTCTATAATTTTCTACAATGTTGTATTGTATTTGCAAAAAAAAAAAAACACTACATATGTACAAATTCACATTGTTGCAAATTCATAAAATAATTGTGAATATACATTAGGGTACTACAAAAAACAGGAAATTGGTCTCCCACCAAATAGATCCACTAAGACGGAATTTTTGGAAATTAGAATGTTTAGGGGGTAAAAAAGTGTAAAAACGGGTAAATTTGGTAACCTCATATCTCCTAAACTAGAAAAGATACAAAAACGTTCATTTAAAAAATAAGCGAACAGGTGTCTGGTACTTTTTTCAAATTCGGCCCCTTTAGGGAATAAACGGATAAAAACTGTATTTTGGTAACTTTTTAGCACCACATTTATCTTTTTAACCAATGAACATTCAACAAATATTTTTGACACTATGAGAATATTTTTAAAATTTTTATTTTTCATAAAGAAACTTTTATGTTGAATTTTACCTTAATTCCAAAGTATTTAAACAATTTATTGATAAAAAGCAAAATTTTCTAAATGAGGCTTTATATAGGAGTATGGGTCAAACATGGGCCGATTCTCATTAAATTTGGGAAAATGATATATTTTTTAAATAACAGTTAGTTTTGTTGAGTTTCATTGCAATACAAATGGTTACAAGTCAATTTTAGACGTTTAAGACATTTTTTGAAGGGGGGTTTGTATGTATAATTCACGCCCGCTATTGCTAGTCCGCCAATTTATAACCCAAATGTTCACATAGATGTCAAAGTTGTTTGTGCAAAATTTGAGGATTTTAGTTCTAATAGTTTCTTAGAAATACGAACTTTTGTATTTAATTCATATGGGAGGTTCCGAGTCCCCTAATGAAAGTCCGACCAATTTTTCTGACCAAATGTTGAAATGGAAGTTAAAGTTTTTTGTGCAAATTTGAAGATTTCAGACATAATATTTAATTCATATGGGAGGTGCCACGCCCCCTATTTCAAGTCCAACCATTTTTTCATTCAATACTTATATTGACACTAAACTGGTTCCGACAAAATTTGAGAACTCTAACTGTTATATTTTCTCAGATATACTAATTTAACATATTCTTCATATGGGGTGCCATGCCCACTATAGCTATGCTGCCCATTTTTTCCCCATATGTTTATATGGATATCAAAATTGTCCAAACAAAATTTGAGGACTCTAGCTGTAGCAGTTTTTGAGCTATTCTACTTTTTAGAATTTTTTATAGGTGGTCATGAAAGAAAATCGGCTCTGCCGTTTCGCCGTCTAAAGGCTTCAACAAAATGAATGGTTTATATTCTAAGAAATTAATTACTATATTAGGATCATAGTTAGTCTACCTTCTGAAAATCTGATATTATTAAACCTCGTATTATTATCAATATCGTGATAAAACTCTATTATAATAAGCAACATAAAACTTTGCTAAAATCTGTAGAATTTTGTCTATTTTATGACCTAGACCAAATTTTGAATCTCAATAAAGAAAGTCTACTGTTCTCTGGGCAAGAGTAAATTGTTGTTGTAAACGTCAAGATTTGTTACGGTCAATTATGGACCGATCGTCATGGAACTTAATAAAGAACTTATATGTATAGAAGGAACCTTTTGAAAATACATAAAATCGGACAATGGTCCATGCGAATATATTCGATTTATCTTCTTGTTACTTAGGGGCAGACTACTATATGTATTTGCATATAGATATGAATATCTATAGATAGAAATATAGCATTTTTTTAAATTTGTTTTATATAAATTTCCATGAATATTTTTTTTTATTATTTAATATGTGAAAGTAAAAAAATTGCATTTTTGCTTTAATTCGTTAAGCGACTAGAGCAGTTGCTCTTAGCTGAACTCGTGTTCATATTTTAATTGTTATTTTATGATTATTTTCTCAGTTATTGTTTCCTTTTTATTGTTAAATTTTACTAAAAATTTAAAAATATAAATTGCATTCAAAATGCTATAGCAAAATAAAGCAAAAAATATAACCTAAAATACAGATTCAAAGAATATGGAAATAGCAGGGAGCGTCAGATTTTAAATAGATTTCTTCAAACATAAACGACCTTACTATTTTAGTAAAATTTCAATTAATTTCTTAATAATTTTAAACAACCTTGAGCTTTAAATGAAAGTGAAATGCCATCGAATTCAAAATCAAACCATTTAAAAATAACTACATCCATATGTACTTTATATGGTTAGTATTGATTGCAGGATATCTCTTAAATGACAAACCCAAAGTCATTAACAAACAACTAAATAACAATTATGGAAAGTAATTTACAAAAAAAAAACATATCATTTAATGTCCAGAGTACTTTCACATTTATTTTAACATTTCTATAACAAATTTTCTTTGCTGCTCATTTCATTCATTAAGCAGTTAGACATTAACTTGACGTATGTATAACTTCATCATTGTATGTATGTGTGTATATTTGTATTAGAGTCTGTCTGTCTTTATGTTTAACAAATTACTAACATATATTTTTTATCATTTTGTATTTCAAAGATTTCACACCTTTCTCTTGTATTTGCACGATAAATAAAATATATTGAAATCCCATGTGAAAATTTGTTAATTTCTTTGAAATTCATGCCCTTTTTTTTCGTGAAAACTTTTGTTAAAATTTGATCATTATCACAGACGATAACTGTTGGCAATTTTCTTATGTTAAGATTTTCTTTAAATTATACTAAACAGTGTCAGAAAAATAGATTTCTCAATTTATGCTCTTTTTATAACCTTCACCTTAGCGAGAATGGACAGTAAGTTTGTAATTTTGGAATCATATAAAATATTAAAAATTTCTTGTATATAGCGAAGTCCGTAGGTTTGTTTTGTGAAGGCCTCAGATATCATTGAAAGATGAATGTACATCTCATCAGATATAAAAAAGCACTTAGGTAGCTATCGGACTTGTTGAGTCCACCTATTCTTGGAATCTGTTGATCGAAAAACCTTATATAGAGATTTATAAAAGAAATAGTTCAATATTCAGAAATTCAATTTTGTGGGCGTAGTTCTTCAAAATTATTCAATTAAAGTTCCTTAGGGATATGATATATAACATAACATCGAAACCGAGGTATTAAGATCTAATTTCGATGAATGTCTGGCAATGACAATGTCTTTCTTCATTCAGCCCTCGTTGAGTAGAACAGTTTTGCACTTAAAGTCAAGTTAAGTACCACTCATTACAGCAAGTATATTCGCTTTTTAATTCCAATTATCTCCAAAAGACCGGTACCCACATCACTCAGACCAACATGGTCTTACATTGAAACTTATCAGCTGATATCGACTTAATTACCTACTGACAGTCGGTAAATATGTTAGCCTGTCTTGGCACCATATTCAATTAAATCCATTATATATATCCGCTTATAGCATGGACTTCCGTCGAAAAGCTTGTGTTGTGATTAGAAAGATGGTAGAATATTTTCTTTTTCAAGTTTTCAATGTAGATCCACAGGCCAGCATACAGTTTAAAGTTTAACAAAAGATTCCTAAAAGAGTTCGCTTGACCACGAACTCTTATACCAATTACCAATTTCTTGCAGTTTTACCAATTTCTTGCAGTTTCCGACAATTTATGTTTCCTGTATGCGGTCCATTGTTTGTGTATAACCGTTTAATATGTCCATTACACTTTAATGACGTGTCGTGTAACCAGATTTGACCAATTCATCTAAAAATAAGAACCACTTCACTATTAGTGTTGACTCGTTTCAATCGGATGAATGAACACTTAAATTACCAAAGCTTTGGTTTTGGTCAACGTACTGCTTATGGCACAACCTCAGATATCAGGTATGTTACCTTGATGAAAGACCCAATCTTGGTGTTATTACAATACCGGTACCTCTAGTCTGCCGGGACTATAAATTGGCGATGATGAAATGTATCCTCGGCCTTTCCTTGGGGTCGAACCAGAGAACCACATAATCGGGTAGCAGGGAAACCGGTAGCCCGCAGGGCAGAGTTTCGGACTTTTGTCCCGGTTATTGGAAAGGTCCCTTCGGGGTGCACGTGGTGGCTGTGGTTTAAACCCATATTCGGTTAAAAGGCTGATGCACTGTGAAATATATAATTCGGGATAAGTTCGGTGCTGATAACAACAGATATCCAACAGAGGAATGACTGTGGGAATAAGCGTTGGAAAAGAGTTGTTGTTAAAGGTATATGATACGTTTTCTCTCCCGAATACACAGAGTGAGTGTGCGGATGTTGTTCTCTATGGGTGTCTACCGTTTTCTACGTCTCTAGGTACTGTTGCCGACTCAACAGAGGCCATTCCACCTGCGTGGTTGTAAACGGTTGTGATATTTTTGCATCTCGGAAGTTAAGCAACGGTGCAGCAATGGTCAGACATTAGATAGCTAGAGTACTTGAGGAAAGTGCTTGTACATGGACCGGCAGAACCATGTACAAAAATTGACACCTGCGTGTAAGATACACAAAAGGGGCGTCACCCAGTGGATGAAAAAGACCACCGTGAAACTAGGCCAACGCGGCAAGTGTTCACGTAAAGCACTTCATACACACAGACAAACAAACGGACAGACCGACGGACAAATGGATAAATCGAATCCGCTATCTATAAGGATCCAGAATATATATAATTTATAAGGTCGGAAAATTATATTATAGAAATTACAAACTTCATATACCAACCCCCCTCGGGGCATGTTTCTTTGATGAAGACCCGATCTTGGTGTATTACAACCCCGGGGTATAGAGGTGCTACCAATATCTCTAGTCTGTCGTGACTATAAACTAGTGATAATCAAATGTATTCTCGGCCTTTCCTTGCAATGATTTGATATGGGGTAGAACCAGAGTACCACATATTCTAGTACTACGGGTGGCCAGTTGCCCGCAAGACTTTATCCTGGCTGGTTATTTTTTTCATGATAAGGAGCGCACAACAGGCCCGATAGTGGCCTAGGTGTATTCTATCAACCAACCTACCTAACTACCTATCCTGGTCTGGATAAAGTCCTGTTACCGCCCCTAGTTTCTAGGAGCGGTACAAACCACAGGGCAAGGTTAATTAAATGTTGGATTTGAGCTGACTGTAAAGACTGAAGTAGCGAAGGTGTTTGTTGAGACGTTGGTGTAGTTGTTAATATCTTAATCTTTAATTTATTGGCGATTTTCCTTCATGGTTGAGTATGTTGGAGTTCACTCTAAAGTGGCTAATTAAATATAGATCTGAGTTTCGATCCACCAATTACTGTTGCCGAAACAACAGATCCATTTCAGTAGTGTGCTTGGGCGACTTTAAGAGGTCCAGGAATGTACTGGGGTGAGTCTTTAGATGATGAGTATGTTTGTAGGGACAGAGTATTTCTCATAACATCAATAGGATGTTTTCACCTGATATTGGGTCCGTCCCTTCTATCGGCTCTAACCAGTAATGGCCTTTCCCCCTGTCGGGGTTAGATTGAGCTTGACTCATGACACCTGTCATTCTCCAATGGGACTACTATGTTAAGAGATTGGATAGCTCGAGTACTTGAGCAAAGGGCTTGAAAAGGGCTGCTCAAAATATCCATATCGGATTATAGTGCCCCTCTTATCTAACATAATATAGGAATTGGCCTTCAACTGATTTACAAAATTCCAAAAAAAAAATAATTTTTAATGATTAAACAGCGCATTATGAATGCTTACAAAAGGGATTACAAAGAAGCACGCATAGAATTTATTTACCAAACCAACAATTTAAAGTCAACATTCAATGAATAACAAAAATCTATTTAAATATTTCAAACCCAAATTATTTGTCTAAGAATTATCATAATCCAATGTTTACATTATTCATTTACGACAGAGACTACTGTTGAACATTTTTAAATAATTACGTCATATAAATCATCTTTTACGGTCATTGAAAGCGAACAACTTTTGATTTTAGACAAAAATGGTATAAAAGATTTGAAAGTGATAACAAAAAAAAAAACTATTTCCAATTATATATTTGAGGCAGCCATATATAAGCAGTCGTAAATACTTACAATTCAGTTTATTCACACCGAAATGGTATTTGAAATACATAAAGAGATGACAGTGAATAATTTCAGATTCAAATTGGCAAAAGATTTTTAACGCTTTTAAGAGAAATCCAGTGGTAAAACTTTAAAAAGAATGTTGGCGTTTTATATAGACATTTTTATAGATTAATGACCCTTTTGATTTAAATTTTAAATTAAAGAACTAATTGGCTTTCAAATCGAATTTCTCTTTTTACTATTTAAATATTTATTTAGTTAATTTGTTTAATTTCTTAACAGATCGGTAAAGTTTTTAGTTTTTAATAAATATTTTATTATTGAATTTCCTTTTTCAATGTGTGAGAAATATTTGACATTCTTCATTTAGCCGGGACACACCTCTCGCTACCTTTTAACGGTTGCGCGATAAGGAGTGGAATTTCTTATAAATTTAATCGAAAACCAAAAATAATAAATTTGAATACAATTCAATTTAATTTAATAGTATTCACTGTACATATAAGTTCCTTTCCGTTTCTAAATATAGAATTACCAAACAACAGGTTTATTAAAATATCAAAAAACTTAATAAAGTTAAAAAACATAAACAATAACAACTTCAACTGCGTCTACAAACAGCATTAACAATCTCCCAGATACCAGATACAATTACTTATGAATACACACACACATTAAATTGCAAAACTATTCATAGATTTTGTTACTTTTGTAGTAGAAAAATTTGCGAATGACTCACTTTTGTTTGGGAAAATTTGTATTTTTTCCTACAAAAAAAAAAGAAAGAAAAATTATTTGTTAATAAACCATAATGGAAAATCCATCATTGTCTGGAGATACTGTATCGTAAACACTATCTTAAAGATATTATGAAAAATTGTTTTAAATTACAATTGAGGGTGGAATGTTAGTCAAATATTGATGTAATGGAGAAAAGTTATCATGGTGGGAAAATTTGATTATAGAGAGGGAGTTTTTATAAGAAACCATAAATAAGTTTCATCAGGTTTGATTTCAATTAAAAAACTATTATTGCGAAAGTTTATAAATCAGAAAAAGTTGATAATGACTAAAATGATACCTTAAATATTTGCTATTTCATAAACGTTTTCTAACAAAATTACATGTGTAGAAGAGCTAAGGAGGCTCTTAATACGGCCTTAAGCTGGGCTCAACCGAGAGGCCTCAATGTTAATCCGGCGAAGACAGAAATCTTTCCTTTCACAAGAAAGACAAAAACTTCTACGTATACTGAACCTTGCTTCCTGGGCAAGAAGATACCGGTGACACACAAAGTTAAGTACTTATGTGTAATCCTTGACCGGAAATTAAAATGGAGATATCACATAGAGGATAGGATCAACAAGACACATCGGTTCTGGGCGATATGTAGGAGAATATGTAGCCTGATCGCACACCAGACACAGAATATGTCGGAAACTTTGAAACGCTGATCCCAGATAGAATGTCTTGGTCAAGCGGAACACTAGAGCAAATACCAGTAGGAATCCGTTGTTACACGGATGGCTCTAAATTGGGGGACAAAATGGGCCTGGGGTTCTATATTGAAGACCCAGAAACAGAAATATACTACAGTTAACCTAATCATAACACAAGCCTACAGGCAGAAATCCGAACCATAACGGAATATGTAATAAGAATAAATATGGCGGCCACAGACCTTAATATATTTACCAGAAGGTAATTAGGGTGATATCGGGTGATAGAATTAAATCTAAGACCGTATTGTATTGTAAGAAAGCTTTAATCGAATACTCTCCCAGAAGTAAGGTTTACATCATATGGGTACCAGGCCACTCGGAAGTAGTCGGCAACAAAAGGGCGAATGTAATAGCATTTAAGGGAAGGGAGCTCGAGGTAGTTAACGACGCAACAAAAGCTGAACTAAGACTAAGATCCAAGTTTCATGGAAGTGATGTTATTCCGGAAATAACATTCCTGACTAACACTGATTAAAAAATTCTTAGGAATTTCGTCCAGGAAACTGAGTTTCTGAACATTTAATAATAATACATTCAGTGAACATATACATTCATGAAAAGGTGCGCCCGATAATGGCCTAGGTGTATTTCTTCGGATTTGATATATTATACATCCTCCTATCAACTTAACCTTTCTAACAATACCCTCGGAAATCATACTAGTCAAATAGTACCCTTTGTATGATACAATATGTAGGCTGGATTCTTGCGGAACCAATGTCAAAGATTTAATACTCTAGTTATTCTATACTCTTCTTTTCCATAGTAGGATATTGTATTTTAAATAATTATATATGACAGAAGATAATTTTAACATAACATACAAAACTGATCAATCAACTAAAATCAATATTCCATCACCGGCAGAGCTTAGGTGGCGACAAAGTCAAGTACTGAGAAAGTAACTTCTTTAACGTTTTGGGCATATAGTTCAAAACTGTACAAGGTATTGGCAGCCACTCACATAATCCTTAAAACCCCAAAATTCTGAAAAATTTAGTTCTATGAAAGAAAAGATCTTTTAATAAATATACAGTAGGGTGTCCCGTGCAACACTTCTTTGGAGGAATACCTCTAAAATTTCGAAAATTTTGACACCAATATCGATAAAAAGCAAAAATAATATGCCTCTCCAACCCACTAAAAATCATTTTGTGGACCAAAAATTAAGATTATTTTTCCCGTAATAAACGCCAAATTACGGAATTTTTGAGGGCATTGTCACCCTGCTCTATAAATTGTTTTGTAATGGACATACAATCATAGGCCTTCGAAACCCGATTAGCATTTTCCACATTCAATTGCTTAGAGCTTCAGAGCATCATGAGCAACTCGATCAGCCTGGTATAATCCTTCCGTAATGTAAAGACAGTCAGAGTAATGGAAGCTGTCCTGTCTAGTAAGTCTGATGGATTAGCGACCATGGTAATACTGGCGCTTACCAAGCTCATGCTAGACTTCAAGTAGTCGTAGTCATAAAAGCTACAGAGGCACTCAAACCTGTGGTCTCTTCCCGAGTACTCATGTTACCTTTGGAGGTTTTTTATTATTATACAAGTGTATTCTGAGTCCTTATATATAGCGGAGTTGATTAAGCTATGACCGTCGATCTGTCTGTCCGTCTATCTGTTGAAATAAAGTTTTTGATTTCCAAATACCTTCAGACCCCAAATCTTCAACAATTCTGTCAGGCAAGCTTTCAAGAGGTTTCCTATTTAAAATCAGTCCATAAATAACAGAGTTATGAGCAAAAAAATTCGAGACAACCTTTGAAAATTTCAATAAAAATTAAAATATAAAAAAGGGACTTTTTGGTACTTTTCTATCATCAAATGGTACTTTTTGAATTTTCTATGAAAATTTGATTGATTTCATTGAAAATGAAAACCTATAAAAGGGTATTTTTTGGCACTTTTTCGTTCTTTAACTGATACTTTCTGGGTTTTCTATAATATTGACCCCAGAAACATGAAATTGAGCGAGGTAAATGGGAATCTAAAAAAGCGGACTTTTTGATAAATTATCGTTCTTCAAAAGTACTTTTTGAATTTTCTATAATATTGCATATAGAAACATAAACTTAAACATTTATAGTCCTGAGTGAATGAACACCTGAAGAAAAGAATTTATTTAATATAGAAAAGATTCCTTTTATGAAAACTAAATAAACGAAAATTTCGTTAAAGAAATGTCCAGAGATATTTTTTCGCTCACAACTGTTTGAAAACTCATATTATTTCCATGAGTACGCTTAAGTATTTGTGTTTAATGTTGTACAATTTTAGAGCAGACAAATGAGTTTGACCAAGTCTATAAGACTAAATGTAGTCTATTTATTGAGTATATCTTTGGATTTTCTTTTCAATTTACATTCATAAGTTACAATTGTTCCACATTCTCAGGCTTGCTGAGTAAATAAAGGGGTATTTGTGACATATAAATTGATCGATTATGGCGATTGAAAAGTGGACAGGCTACTCTGTTCTCTCAACGATCATACACCCAAGAAAACAATAGATATACAAAACATTTTTCTTTGAAGGTTTCAAAAAACAAACTTTGATTTTTCATTACTTTTTAACTAACATTTTCTTAACGAGTGTACTCTCACGCCCAAAAGACCCAAAAAGGCAATCGATATTTCTCTATCAGACAGCAAATGCATTAAGACACAAAGAGTGCAGATCATTAAGCTTGGCATACAACCAACCGACTAACCAGCCACCATTACCTTAACGACATGTGCTATCAGTTAGTTGGAAGCAAATGAAGAAAAAATGCAGGAGAAGAAAAAAAGCCGGTAATAAAGAGATCGCATGTTTATAAAATTAATTTCACTTCATTTTCATCACATTCATCTCCAACTCTATTATAAGCAAATAAAATACATAAATATTTATGTAGATATGGACAAACTAACTGACTATTCGTCTGTCTATCTGTCTATTAGTCTACGTACAATTTATGCATCCATCTTCATTTGAACCACAAAAAAAAACTATTATAAGAAATTCAGAGAGAGAGAGAGAAATAAAGAAAAAACATTTTTCATTACTTTTAGATAATTGGGACTTTCAGGGTTTCGGATTTTATTCGCAAAAACGTAATTAGGGGAATTTTGTTGATTATAAAGCACAGTGGGAAATTTGTATCGATCGTCATTGAAAAATTATACATTAATTAAACTTGGTGCCTATATGGTCCATCAAACATTTTTCTCCTAAATTGGGGGACAAAGTTGGCCTGGGGTTCTATATAGAAGATCCAGAAAGAGATAAGATATTACCTAATCACAACAATAGCGTCCAGGCAGAAGTCCGAGCAATAACAGAATGTGTAAATTGGTTTAGAATAAATATGGCTACCAGAGGGTATAATATATTTACCGATAGGGCTATAACAGATGATAAAGTTAAATCTAGGACCATACTGGATTGTAAGAAAGTTCTAGCCGAATACTCTCCCAGAGGAAGGAGTAGTCGGCAACGAAAGAGCGAATGTAAAAGCTTTAGGGAAGGGAGCTCGAGATAGTTAACCTGACGGACGCAAAACCATTTGACGCAATGAGAGCAAAATTAAAAATGTGGATGAGAGAAACACATAAATCCTCTTGGAGTATTGAAACGGTGGATAGAACCACAAAGATCCTATAATGGTACGACTGTGGGCACAGCTATACAAAATTGGTCGTGCGGTTTCAGACAAATGTTGAGCATATAGAGAGGACAGTGAAACTCTGCAGAACTTTCTTTGCCAAGCTTTCGCGCGCAATTAGATTCAAATATCTTTGGAGTGATATTATTCCGGATATAACATCCCTCACGAATACTTATTGGAAAATTCTTAGGAATTTTATCCAGGAAACTGAGTTTCTGAACATCGGACGATAATACATTCTGTGAATACTATATAAGGTTTTTGTTTTTACGAACAAACATTTGCCTTGAAAAGGAGCGCGAAATAGACCCGATAATGGCCTATGTGTATTACTTCGGATTTGATTTAGTTACATTCTCCTATCAACCTAACCTAATTTCTAGCTCTTAAATGTTGCAATCTATTTATTGCCCATTCAATTGGCTAATTTAAAGTCCAAAATATAGACTAGATTATAGTCAATATTATAGACTGGTCTATAGCTCAGACTATAGGCTAAACTTTAGTTTGAACTATTAACTACATTCCAGACAATAAACTAAGCTATAGTTCAGAATAGATTATACTATAGTCCAAAGTATTCACTAAATTAGTTCAGACTATAATCCATACTATAGATTCAACTATTGACCAGTCTATTCATAAACAAGTCTATAGTCTATGGTATAGAAAAAACTATAATTCAAACTATAGACTAAAATATAATCTAGACACTACAGATTAGATTACAGATCGGTCAATAGTATACACTGTAGACTTTACTATATTTCAGATTATTCACTAGATTATAGTCCAGTTTGTTAACTAGACTAGACTATAGTCCAGATTAAAAGTTAGACCCCAGACCGGACTTTAGAGTTTAGTGCAATATATAGACTAAGTCATAGTCCAGACTAGACTATAGTACAAACTATAGAATAAAGTCTATCCCAGACTATTTGGCAATATAAAATGTCACGATCTATTGTTTACTCTATCGACAAGATTATAGTCCAGAATATATAATAGCATATAGTCAATATTATAGATTGGTATATAGCCCAAACTATATATAGACTAAACATTAGTTCAAACGAAAGATTAGACAGTATTTCATATTATAGGCTATAGTAGATTATTGAATCGATATTAAACTATAGCCCAGACTAATGACTAAACTAAAGTTCAGACTATTCATTAGACTGACTATTCACTTGACTATAGTCCTGACTGGAATAAAGTTCCGAACATAGACACTACGCAACCAACCATTTCTGCTAGATAACTCGAGAGAGGTTTGGTGTACCAGATATGTCTGATACACCAGATATAGTTTCTTCCCCCGACATAATTATTCCAACATCTCTTAATTCATATAAAAGTTATGACGTAATGTCTCGCCATACCATTTATTACTACTGACATTCGAGGATTAGTTTTGATTTAGAATACCCTACGATCAGGTTAAACGAAATTTTTGTTCCAAATTATACATAATAAAGTTGGCAGCTCCTACTTTATTATATACAAAAACAGGCATTAGTCAAATGGGGTATAAAATCGAACAGCAAGTAGATTTGGCAGAATTGCATTAGCTATGGGTCCAGCATTGACTCCAGACTAACCGATCTGTCGTTCCTGGCCCATTATTCCGACAGTTGAAAAAGCAGAACTTATTGCTACACAGAGAAAACAGATTCGTTGTCACAACCGAATTTGTTTCCAATCGAATTAGGTCGGTTCTACGTACTATCTTGTGATTCGATTGCAGTTGCCGAATATTTCTTTTGCTTTTACTACATTTTTAGAACACTTAGTGGTTCTTACTACCGAATTTTCGATTATAGTAAGGGTAATTGTAGTGTAAAAATTCGGTACACCCAACTAATTAAAAAAATAATTCGGTGAGAAATACCGAAAATATCTTTTTTAAGGATCAATTTCAATTTTAAATTTTTTATATAGATTTTTTTATTTATTTATAGCAAATTTCAAATGTTTATAAATACATATGTACATAAAAAAGTATAAAACGTTTTGTTAGATCTCACTTCTTAACATAACACAAGAATTTTAAAATTTAAAACTCATCTGCATTCAAATGTTTATTTCAACTGATCTTGCCTTATCCATGTACGATGGTATATTGTCATTCAGGTTTCGCGCATTGAACATATAGCTAAAGCAGAAGCACATACATATGTAAATGTTTGTAAGTAATGGATTGATCCGTCCAGCCACAAAATTTTTTGAAAGGAAACATTATTATTTCTGCTAATTTGGTACAGGGAAACGTTTTTCATTCACTTAAAATTATGCACCTCAAAACCGTCAGCCAAAATAGACTTTTTTATTCTTAAATTTTAATAGATTTTAATTTTATTTATGAATAAAAAAAAATTTTTCAATAAAAAATTTAAAATTGTTTGTTGATTGTTTCTTTTTATTTTTAGAACTAATTATTTTTAAAATGTCAATAAAAGTTTTTCCGTTTGAATTATGTAGTCGGTTAGAAATACCGAATAAAGCTTTATTGTAATCAAGATAACCGAAATTTATAATCTTTCGGTTGGAAATACCAAATCAGGCTTTACTGTGTTTATGATAATTGCATATTTTATACTGTTTATAGAAATATGGAGTTACAATAATTAATATCTTCTTTTAATACTAAATATATAAATCTAACCGTATGTTTAATTGTATGTACTGATATTTACAATTACAAGGAACAATTATTAATTAAAATATGGTTATACTTGACGAAATAATAAAATAAAAGTTTAAAAAGCTCAAATTGGTCAAATTAACTGACTTAATGATTATGTGAACCTTAATTCGATTATATTTATGTTATTTCAGTTCTCATTGTAAAAAATTAGTTAAATTTAGAGATTTTTAATAATTGCAATTAATATTTATTTACAGTAACTAATTATTTGTAGCTCTAATCGATTTCCGATCGATCTTTTTTCTGTGTGTAGATTTCCGTCAAAACCTGGAGTGCAATTTAATTGCCGAAAAGAGCTGATCTAATAGTAGTTCCAAACTACATACATACACAGAGAAAACAGATTCATTGTGACAACCGAATTTGTTTCCAATCGAATTCAGTCGGTTCTCACAACTATGCCATAATTCGATTGCAATTACTGTAAAATTCGTTTACTATTACTGAATATATGGTGTACACAACTATTTTAAATTATTATTCGGTAATCTGGATTGAAATTATCGGTATACGCAACTGAAATATTATTTATTGAAAACCAATTTGTGGATTATGTGTATTTTAAAATAAATTTTATTTTGTTTAAAACATTTACAATAAAATATGAATATGTATGTATGTAAATACAAACTTATAAATATAAACCAGCAACATTTCCCTTCTTGTTTTGAGATTTTGATGGTATGTACTTGGGATTTTGCTCTTCATACTGTCCAACATTTCCAAAGCTACCTTTCCACGCACACAATAGATTTTAAGATATATAATGGACTAAACATTACCTTTTTTTATCAGCATTAAGTTATCTTCAAATGTAATTAGATTTTTTTTAAATTATAAATTCGTTTTATTTATTTATTTTTGTTAACGTCAACTATAATTATCAAATAATCGGTTGTGAACACCGAATTTGGTTCCTTTAACCGCAATAGTATTTTAAATAATTTTCCCAATTGATAATTGGTTGCAATGATCAATATTTTTTACTTTCTACTGATTTTCGGTTACAGCGACTAATATTTGATGTTTTAAAGTTTTAATCCTAAATAAAATTCGGCTGCATTTACTGAATTAACAAAAGAATTTAATAACCGATACAATTCAGTTCAAGTTATTGATTTGGAAATTGTTAAAACCACAATTCGATTATTATTATGGTTTTTTAATACTGAGTATAGAAAATCGGTTAATTATACAGTTTTTCAATAACAGCGATACAATTTTAATTAATTTAACTGAATATTTATCATGGTAACCGATTTCCAATCGATCTGTTTTCTGTGTGTATGAAATTAGGTGAAACCTTCATTTATTAATGTTCGTAAACTGTAGTGCTTCAGTGATTTGGACTTGACCGATATTTTCTATTTATTTTTGTTTACAAGTTTTAATTGATTTTCTTTCTTTCCGTACGTTTAATGTGAAACCTCTAAACAGCATCTTGAAAACCACAGAATAGTACGCTTTTGAATGTATGTACGTAAAAAAGTATGTATGTACTTTACAAGTAGAAAGTAAAGTAAACCAACAGACAACCAGATAAACAGTCGGACGGATAGACATTCATATTCGTCTGTGGTTAGTTGAGATAAATAAACTTCAAGAATTATAGGTATGACTCTACACAAATCAACTGCAAATGAACAAAAAAAAAAAAAAATATTGAAAAAAAAAAGCAGAAAAATGAAACACATAAAGCATTCAAACAACATTTGTAACGACTAACTGACTGACAGACTGGCTAACTGACCATTTGGTTTGGTTTTAATTTCTCCAAAAAGCAACAACTACAAGCAAAACTGCAGACAAATATAGAGAAGAAAACTGAAAAAAAAACTCCACTTTCCGTATTCAGACAAAGGCGGCCAATATATGAAGACCAAGAAAAAAAGAAAAGAAAAATTTACTAAAGGAACGTCCAACAAAACAATGCTCATACTTGTTCATTTAGACATTCCATCAATTTACACTTAATTGCAACAATATTTTTCACAACATCATCCATTCAAGATACCGATCAACCAACCACCAACCAGTCATCATCCAGGCAGCTATTTATTGTATAAACAATAATTGTTCGAGTATGAATATGAATTTTGTTGTTAAATTAAACAATTTCATTGAATTGTTTTCATTTTTTCTTTCTTTAAACTTTCTTAAACAAAAAAAGCCTAAAAAGTTGTATAACTTTTAATGGCCCGATCAAGTTTTTCAAATTGTTTAGTTTTTTTGTATTTTCTTTTGTGATTTTTTTTTTGGAGAATAATGTACCAGGAGTGTCCAGTACTAATACTTGATTGTAATTATGGCTAAAATGAAAGTGTGACGTTAAAAAAAATACAATAAATGTGATTGATATACGGTACTTATATGAATATGTACAATTTATTTTATATAAAAATGGGAAAAAACTAAATATGCTCCGATAACAATTAAACATGTTTTTGAGCGAAAAACCCTCCAGCTAGCGTTGACAACTTTAATAATTTATCTTCAACAAAATTGCGTTAAAAGCATTTTAATTACATTTTGATAGATATCTTGGTGATGAAAAAATAAACAAAAGTTTGGATGGGTCTGATGGGAGCAATGCCCGCTTACATTAGCCAAATTTTATTTAACACACTTATCGACTATTTCAATAAAGTTGAACTGTTAATATCAAAACATTGCAAGAATTAAATATTAATTTATTTATTAGCGTTTATAGGACACGTCATCAATGTATACTGGACACATTGGAAGGTTATACACAATCATCGGACCTGACTGATAGCATACCAAACACAGAATATGTCGGAAACTTTGAAAAGCTGATCCCAGATAGAATGTCTTGGTCAAGCGGAACATTAGAGCAAATACCAGTATAAATCCGTTGCTACACGGATAATTCCATATTGGGGTACAAAGTGCGCCTAGGGTTCTATATTAAAGACCCTGAAACAGAAATATACTAACCTAATCATAACACAAGCTTCCAGTCAGAAGTCCGATCAACAAAGGAATTGGATTAGAATATGTATGGCGCCCACTGGGCTAAATATATTTATCGACAGCCAGAAGGCAATTAGGGCGATATCAGGTGATAGAATTAAGTCTAAGACAGTATTGTATTGTAAGAAAGCTTTAACTGAATACTCTCTCAGAGGTAAGGTTTACATCATATGGGTACCAGGCCACTCGGGAGTAGTCGGATACAAAAGGGCGAGGATAATAGCTTTAAAGAGAAGGGAGCTCGAGGTAGTTAACCTGACGAATGCAAAACAATTTGACGCAATAAAAGCTGAATTAAAAATATGGGTGAGAGTGTACCATAAGGCCTCTTGGAATAATGAAACGGTGGGTAGAACTACAAAGATCCTATGGGGTGACCTTGATGAGAGCAAGACGAGAAATATCCTCAAAATAAGTCTGAGGTTAGTATGATAGTACGTATTCTGAGTGGACACACAGGATTACGAGCACATCTATACAAAACTGGACGTGCGAATTCAGATGAATGTAGAGCATGTGGAGAGGACAGTGAAACTCTGGAGCACGTTCTTTGCAAGTGTCAAGCATTCATCGAAGTTAGATCCCAGTATTTTGGAAGTGGTGTTATTCCAGATATGTCTGACTAATACTGACTGGAAAAATCTTAGGGATTGCATTCAGTGAACTATTTTTTTCTTAATGAAAAGGAGGGTCAATCCAACATGCTCGCCACCAGCATGGATTCCGTAGGAGGCACAGCACCACCTCAGCATAAACCGCCATAACCACTTGGCCTTGTGAAAGGACACTCCTATTGGCGGTCGACTTATAGAAGGTCTCCGATACAGTCAGCCATACCACACTCTTCTAGGACAACCTGCAGTTCACCATGCCATGTGTGAATTATCTGTGTGGATGTCAGCCTTTCGATTAGTTTAGAAACAAGTCTTGAAACCTGAAACTATCATCAACGAAAGCTTCAGCAACTCTGGAGTTGCACCACCTGGACTAAGAGACCAGAAGTTGGTTAATGATTATAAGTGGGAAAAGTGGGTAAATCACCTAAAAACCTGTAACCTCACCTCCAGAGCTAGCAAACTGTGGTCTACTGTCAGATCTCTGTCGAACCCAGCCAAACACGTTGATAGGGTCGTGATATCCTTCAACGGAAACACCATATTTTATAGTGCACTCCGACAGAGACAAGGCGAAAAGAGCATCGTAATTAAGGTACACGATCTTCGAGTCAGTAACAGACCATATGTTTTTACAACGAGCGAGGTTACGAAGGTTGATGCTGAAAAATGTGGATGAGTTGAGTACCTTACAAAAATCCTTAATTTGTTAATATCAAACCTAATAATACCCGAGGTCTGAAAATTGGATATATAGTTGTTGAAAAGTGCAAACCAGGGAGAATCTTACAGGCCTATCTCCCTCCTGTCACCAATTGCCAAGACATCTGAGGCACGATTTCTCCCGGAATTGTAACAACCCCTACATCCAGTAGGTCATCAACATGGATTCCGGGCAATAGTTTTACCTTTGCCGTTTAGTAGGTCTAGAACTAGATGTGACAGTCGATGGCGAAAAAATCCCGACTGTATATCACCCCAAAATACTTGGTGTCACACTGCAATCTGCAACAAGATACGAAGTAGAAACAAGGTACTCAAGTCTCTAGCCGGCAACACTTGAGGAATGGAAAAGAAACCTTGTTTACTACCCACCAAACGATTGGCCGGTGAGTGGTAAAATACTCAGCGACACACAATGGAAGAAGCTTCAAAGCTGTCAAAACGCAGCACTTAGAACAGTAACAGCCTGCAATCAAATGACGTCTGAAGAACACCTGCATGACGAGACGAAGATGCTTTCGGTCATGGAACATAACATCATGCTGTCAAAGCAGTTCCTATTGGTATGTCATCGGAGGGGCCACCAGAAACACCATCTAACGAAGTTAGAAACCCTCCCCCCGGGGCATGTCAGGAAAGATCTTCGTCTGTATGAGAGCGACATCCAAGAACACCTGGATAACATAGATGATGAAAGCTCATACAAGACAGATTTAAATACTATCCACCAAAAAGGCGGTGGAAGACTCCATTAATTCCCACCGCCATAGTATAATACTGGGAGGTCGTCCCCCACCCGTTGCAAACGAGACACAACTTAGATTGGGATGGTGTACCCGTTTAAACTCGTACTGGTCGACAATAAACAACACCATTCAAGATCTCTGTCCTGCTCTCCACACAATGCTGAGTGATACCCAATGGAGAAATAAGTAGTCCAAATTGTTAACTAGACCATAGTCCAGATTATAAATTTGACCGGACTTTAGTCTAAACTTTGCTCAGCTGTCTGTTATTGGCACTACTGACTTGATTAGACAGTCAATTGTATAAACTATAACCAGATTGTTAACTAAGGTATAGTCCAAATTAAAAAACAAGTAAGAAATTATAGTCGGGCGAGGCCGACCATATAATACCCTACACCTTTGACAAAAATATAATGTGATATAGTTGCCATAATAAAGCATTTAAGTTGAATTGTACCTTGCCTTAGAAATACATACTTAAGCCGTTTATTGTTGAATAAAATTGTGGACATTTAAGTGAAATTTTGATGGAGGCTTTTCATAGGGGCTAGGGTCATATGAGAACCTATTATTATGGAATTCGTGAGGGTCATCAAGTCTTGCATACAACTTGGTTTTTGCAGCTTTTTGTCGAGATATGAGTATATTAAACATAATTATGAACTTAAAAGCCCTATTCGGCGGGTTCAGTTGTATGGGGGCTAGGTGAAATAATGGACCGATGTAAACCATTTTCAACAGGCTTCATCTACGGTACCATAAAAGATCATGTGCCAAATTTCATTGAATTATCTCCAAAATTGCCTGTAGTTTGATTACAAGTTTTAAAAGCCCTATTGGGGGGTTCAGTTATATGGGGGCTAGGTGAAATAATGGACCGATGTTAACCATTTTCAATAGGCTTCGTCCCTGGGACAATAGAAGATCATGTAACAAATTTCATTGAATTATCTTCAAAATTGCGACCTGTAGTTTGATTACAAGGTTTACATGGACGGACGGACAGACGGACGGACATAGCTAAATCGACTCAGAAAATGTTTCTGAGCCGATTGGTATACTTTAAGGTGGGTATAGGACCAATATTATTGTGCGTTACAAACATCAGCACAAACCCAATATACCCTCCCCACTAAAGTGGTGTAGGGTATAATTAGACCATAGTCCAGACTTTAGGCCTTACTAGACTATAGTACAAACTATAGAATACAGTCTAGCCCAGACTATTAGTCTCTATCGACTAAATTATGGTCCAGAATATAGACAAGTCTAAAGTCGATCTAAGGCGATGTAGCTATGTCCCTCTGTCTGTAGTTAGCACGATAGAGTCCACTAAAAGTAACTTCTATTGATCAGAAATGTTTAATATATAATATGCCGCCCACAAATGTTCTCCCGATATACAGTTCAAACAGTCATAAATACATCTCTTTTTTAACCAAAATTTTCAAATATGTTTTACCAAAGTACCGAAGAACATAATGTTTTTACATTATAAATATAAACCCATTCTAGTGTAAACCATATTTATATAAAATTTTTCATGCGGAAGACGTTTTATAGAGGATGCAATAAAATCTGAATATTTAAATTTTGAAACTATAAATAACTCACCAAAAATTTATGTATATTTTTAAATTGTTAGAAGTTGTATGTGTATCAAAATTTTGTATGTGTTTAAGCGAAAACCTTTTTATTTTTCTTACAAACCAAAATGTCAACAACCTTTAAGATTAAATTCGGCCTGTTAACACGATACAACGAAAGTGTTTGTTTTTGAGCGGCTTCCTAATAGTGGTCTAGTAACTAAAGTTGTTGTTTACAAAATATATTTAAATATTCGTGATAATAAAAATGTTGTTATAATTTCTTATTAATTTTTTTTTAAGACTAACATTTAAAAAAAAAATTGTCTTTAAAACAATTAAATGTGTGTGTGTGTGAGTGTGTTTCTAGTGTTGTATGTAGAGTAGACCAGAAATGTTTGTTTTAATTTTCATTAAATTTGTACAAAGTAGTTTTAATTACATAAAACTTAACAGTTCGTTGAGTATTTGATATCAGTTAGTAGCAGTTGTTGTTGTTGCCGTTTTCCTACTATTGTTATTTTTGTTTCTATTTGAAATTACGTGCACTTAACCAACTAATTTCGGTGGTACAAAAAAACATTAAAGAAAACTAAAACTAACTTCAACTAAATTGTTTTGGTAAGACACAGTTTAACCTCTATTTTGTACAAACTATGAATGAAGCGTGTGAATTAAACTGTTTTTTTTTTTTTTTTTCATTTGTGGCAAGTAACAAAAAAAAAACTGAAAAAAAACTTTAAACATCAAACTTCCGTTAAACATCAAGGTATACAAACTTGAAAAAAAGGTATTTAATGAAAAATGCTAGAGTCAAGTCTAAATGAATAGTATAGAAGAATTGCCTCCGTTCCAGCTAGATAATTAGTTGTAATTCATAAAAACAATAACAACAAACTAAAGTAAAAACATCATTAACATCGGTTAAACAATTAAGAAATTATAGTCGGGCGAGGCCGACCATATTATACCCTACACCTTTGACAAAAATATAATGTGATTTAGTTGCCATAATAAAGCATTTAAGTTGAATTGTACCTTGCCTTAGATATACATACTTAAGCCGTTTATTGTTGAATAAAATTGTGGACATTTAAGTGAAATTTTGATGGGGGCTTTTCATAGGGGTCATCGTGGGGGTCATCAAGTCTTGTATACAACTTGGTTATTGCAGCTTTTTGTCGAGATATGAGTATATTAAACATAATTATGAACTTAAAAGCCCTATTCGGCGGGTTCAGTTGTATGGGGGCTAGGTGAAATAATGGACCGATGGTAACCATTTTCAATAGGCTTCATCTACGGTACCATAAAAGATCATGTGCCAAATTTCATTGAATTATCACCAAAATTGCCTATAGTTTGATTACAAGTTTTAAAAGCCCTATTCGATGGGTTCATTTGTATGGGGGCTAGGTGAAATAATGGACCGATGTTAACCATTTTCAATAGGCTTCATCTACGGTACCATAAAAGATCATGTGCCAAATTTCATTGAATTATCACCAAAATTGCCTGTAGTTTGATTACAAGTTTTAAAAGCCCTATTCGAGGGGTTCAGTTGTATGGGGGCTAGGTGAAATAATGGACCGATGTTAACCATTTTCAATAGGCTTCGTCCCTGGGACAATAGAAGATCATGTACCAAATTTCATTGAATTATCTTCAAACTTGCGACCTGTAGTTTGATTACAAGGATTACAAGCCCTATTGGGGGGTTAAGTTGTATGGGGGCTAGGTGAAATAATGGACCGCTCTTAACCATTTTCAATAGGCTTCGTCCTTGGGACAATAGAAGATCATGTACCAAATTTCATTGAATTATCTTCAAAATTGCGACCTGTAGTTTGATTACAAGGTTTACATGGACGGACGGACGGACATAGCTAAATCGACTCAGAAAATGATTCTGAGCCGATTGGTATACTTTAAGGTGGGTATAGGACCAATATTATTGTGCGTTACAAACACCCTACACCACTAAAGTAGAAAAAACATTCCGCTCATTAAATCTATGATGACCAGAAGAAATTTGAAAAAAAAAAAAAAAACATTTTTCTCAACGAACATTTTATTATTTAAAGTAAAAGGGGGAATAAGAAAAGATAAAAAATATTATTAATAATAATTAATATAATAAAACTGAACATTTTGCACATAAAACACGTTTTATTTTTAAAATTTCTTTTTCTTTAAATAAAATGTTTCCTAAGAAGATTTAACCCTAAACGCAGTATTATTTTATCAAACAATATCTTTATGTCATTTAAATATTGTTTAAATGCTTTTAGAACAAAAGCACGTTCATTAGAAAGTGAATAATAAAGTGTTTCTTTTGTGATGCTAATTATCATTTACTTAATTATCATATAAATGTTTTTGCTCCATTTCATTATCATTTATTTTATCAGAATCGTGGTATTTGACTCATGCTTGCGAAATCTTAAAAGAAGCTATAAAACCGAAAGTATGTTTATTTAGAATATCAAGATCTTTTGATATCTTAATATGTTCATCAACTAAGTACATATGAAGAAATTAAAATGGAGACACCACATAGAGGATAGGATCAACAAGGCACATCGGTGCTGGGCGATATGTAGAAGAGCTATAGGCATGAAATGGGGTTTTAGTCCTACTATGACAAATTGGCTTTATAAAAGTGTAATTAGACCAATTCTAGCTTATGCTTCAATAATCTTTCGACAAAAAGTGTAATATCAAACTATTACAGGGAGTTCAGCGCACATGCTGCTTGGGTATAAGTGGTGTCATGTGTACTACTTCAACCAAGGCTCTGGAAACGTTGCTAGATATTCCACCCCTTGAAACATATCTAAGATATGAAGCAGCGCTTACAGCCGAACGGCTCTTCACTTTAAGAAAACTGGCCAAAAAAGGTTAGAGGACAGGTCATCGATGTAAACTGGACACATTGAAAGGGTATACACAATCACCGGACGTGCCTGATCATATACCAGACATAGATTATGTCGGAAACTTTAAAACGCTGATCTCAACCAATACCAGTAGGAATCCGTTGTTATACGGACGGTTCATAATTGGGGACAAAGTGGTCCTAGGGTTCTATATTGAAGACACAGAAACAGAAATATACCACCGTTTACCACTGAGTGGACACACAGGATTACGAGCACATCTATACAAAATTGGACGTGCGGATTCAGACGAATATAGAGAATGTGGAAAGGACAGTGAAACTCTGGCGCACTTTCTTTGCCACTATCAGGCATTTGTCGAAGTTAGATCTAAGTAACTTAGAACTGATGTTATTCCAGAAATAACATTCCTGACTAAAACTGATTGGAAAATTCTTAAGAATTTCGTCCAGGAAACTGAGTTTCTGAACTTTGAAAAATAATACATTCAGGAAAAAAAAAAATGTTTTCTCATGAAAAAGAGCGCACAACAGGCCTGATAATGGCCTAGGTGTATTTCTTCGGATTTGATGTAGTATACATCATCCTATCAACCTAACCTATCCTAAGTATGAAGTTTGTTGAAGCAAAATGATGATCTGTCGTTCCATTTATGTCTTAAATTGAAACATTGATACTCCCACAACTTTTTTAACACAGGCCAACAAATGTTTAATAAAGATGTCTTCGCGCTTCTATAAGGTCCCACATATGGTCAAAAGGGGAATCTTTTTTAATTTTAGGACACTATATCTCGAATACATTATGTGATAGAGAAATTTCCAAGCCAGATTCAGTCAAAACAAAAAGTACCGCAAAGTTTCCTTTAAAGTTTCATTCAATCAGTATGCCGCGTATTTCATTTTTTCGATCCTACGTTCAATATTATAAAAGATTCAAAAAGACCAGTTGAGGGACGAAAAAGTACTAAAAATACTTTACTACAGCTTAACTCCCAATCAGAACTCTGAATGTGTAATTTTATGTTTCTAGGTTCAATATTATAGACAATTCAAAAAAGTACTTTTTGAAGAACGAAAAAGTACCAAAAAGTCCCCATTTAGAGGTTCTCATTTACTCCGAGTTGGACATACTTAATTTCATTTTTCAAATTCAATATTACAGCAAATTGTAAAAGTATCGGTTAAAAAAGGAAAAGTACCAAAAAGCCTCCTCTTGTAGCAGTGTCAGCGAATACAATTGGGAAGACCTTTCGGTTTTATTACGTTGGAGATGGCCGCATTTTTAGAGAATTAAAATCTATGGATTTCCAGAGATAAATCCCATCAGAGAGAGTTTTCGAGCCAATACTAGTAACAGCTATTAACCCTCAGATTAGACTGAAATTACGTAGTCCCAAAGAACAGCATTTGCAACGTAGTCTTCTCTTGTTTCTATTCTAAATTGGAAGATCTTGCTAAAGTTTTGTGTATCCGTACAAAAATCGGTCAGTGACCAAATCGATCATGTCTCAATGTACAGTAATATCTAAGTCTATGAACCGATAAAGCAGAAATACACCTAAATACGCCCAAAATCGGTCAGTGACCAAATCAATCTCAAAGCTTAGTAATATCTAAGTCCACAGAACGCTTTATATATTCAATATCTATTTGCAAGAGAGTTATTTAGGTCGAATATAATGCCTAGCTATCTGGGTTCTCATGAAAATTCCAAAACTATACCATGCGTTTGAGGTGATCAGCTACCAAAAGTATTTAGCTTGGAGATATTTAGAATCACGATTATTAAAGAATGTCTCACATAGAGTGATCCTCACGAAATATATACTGACTGTCGTTAGTTAACCGATAGAGTGGAAATTTTTATCTATATTATCTATTGTGAAGTATTGAAAAGGTTATATACCTTTGGGCGAGCGAAATAGCGTCGAAAATCTATGGAGATATATCCTCAACATCAGTGTATATTCATAATAGGGTCTTAAATGAAGGCTTAGGTCAATTGTAGACACAACAAGTTAGCATTATGCTGGATATTTTGACATGAAGTTCACCCCTGCAATGAACGGGTGGACTGCTTTGCAAATAGGGAAGCTCAGCGCTAATACGCACACCAAAGAAATATGCAAATCGTGGTTCGAATCGGAATTTGCCCAATTTTGGGAAACTAAAACAGGGTTCAGACTAATAAAGCGCTTAATTACGCTATCAATGGGTAAATCCCAAAAGCAGTTATAGCTTAACAAAAGTGATATCAGAATTCTAACCCCCAAAGGATATACTCAAACTTTCACCAATCAAACCCACTATTTTCTTAAGTGACTTAAACCTGTATAGTGAATCAATAAGCTGCAAAAGAAACGAAATGGGGTAGTTCTCACTGCCCTCTCTAATAACAAATAATTGTTGAGGAATTTAATGATTTTTCTAATGAGTTATTACTGAACTGGGGTCGAATTACCGCATACAAGATCGAGGATGTGCTTATTTGTTCGACTTATTTTCTTGGGATAATCGAAATAATCGAAAGTTACGAATGATGGTTTAAATGAGAGAGAATGATGGTTTAAAGACTGATATATCCAAATACATGTCTGGATTCTATCTTCGTTGCTGTTGCCTTCTCAACAGATGTCACTGGGTGATGTGACAGAGCAACTTGTGCTGGATTCCTGAACCCGTTGAGTATATCTTACTTTTAGCGTTTTAGTGCGCCATTATATGTTAGGGAATTTTCAGGTTGACACTCAGTAGTTGCCTGTCATTACGTAGATCGTTCTTTATGGTCTGAGAATGGAACTAATTTAAGTTGGTGAACGATCGGGAAAGACTCCTCGACAGGAGACTAGAACTGATTTAGTATACCTTCTACTTCTCGATGCTGTTGCCATCTCAACAGGAGGCATATTGTTACATGCTACGCGACTTATGGTTGAGGCCCATCACTCAACTTGTCGGGTTGGATTGAATTTGGATATTATTGGGTTGAATTGACTTTAGATTGAATAGACATACAGACGAATCCTGGCCTTGTGGTGTGGTTGTGCGACTGAGGGACGAGAAATCTGGCTGTACGGATCATTAGAAGATGGGGACGCTACGGCATCGCTAATGACAATGCTTATATCTGTTGGTCCATCGGGATTATGAATTTATCGGGTACATTTGTTGGGGCTTCATAACTCCTCTTTTCTAATTCGACCGTCATTTCTCCGCCTGTCGCGGTATTATTGTTGCTACCTATCGTTCCACAAAGAGATTAGAAAGCTCGAGTACTCCAACAATGTCCTTGCCATGTACAAAAGTTGCCACCTGAGTGTTCTTCAGCGAAGTCACTCGAGGTTGCATGATAGGCCTCAAGTCTACCCAGTAGATAAAAAAACACCGTGAAATAAGACCGTCAAGGCAGGTATTCACGTTAAGCACTCAGACATTCTTTCTGTAAGAGGGGTTATATTGGTAGGGTAAAATATGGACCAATCCTCATAAAATTTTAGTTCATATAAAACTAGTTTATGTTGAACTTCTATTACAACTATATTCCGGGGGCCATTTGTATGGGCTAGATGAAATCGTGGACTCATTTGCCCATTATCGATAGGCAATATTTGTGTCCTTTATGTCCTTCAGTTCGAACTCTATCGTGATTTAAATCGTTTTAGAATCTAATTAGGACCCAGACTATAAGAATATATATGTACATATATCAATATTTCAATGTAACAAAGACTAACTTAGAGTTTTGATACAAATATCGGTCAATTCATTATATACATACATATGTATAGTTCTTAAAACTTAAGATTCCAAGAAATGTACTAATTCTACACTCACTACTGTTGACGACATATGCCAAAAAAAATTGTTATTCTCACTACGTTTGAGGGTTAATTCATGTAACCATTTGGTTTACTTACCTTTTCGACTTGTGTTGTTGTTGTTATTGTTGGTAGTTATATCTTGTTAATAAAGAAAAAGAAGATAAACAAAAATACGGAGAAGCGGAAAAAGAACGAATAGTCGAAATATTGTTTTCTTTTTTTATGTTTTGCGCAAAAAAAAAAGAAAGAAACAAGTCTGGCAGTTGTTGTTTTTACAATAAACTTCTTCTGGTTTGTAGCACTTAAACAGGGAGTAGTAAAGGTTTTTCGTTGTTGTTGTAGCTTTTTTTATAAATATGTTTTTATAGGATGATTTAACTTTTTTTTGCACCGAAAATTATGAATATTTAATAAAAACAAACTTTCTTTTTTTGGGCATGTATCTTATGCGAATGACTTCCTTTAGTTAAAAATTTAGTTGTAGGAAAAATTTCTCTTTTATTTTAAATGATTTTTTTTTGGGGGGGAATTATCGTTTAATTAATAGCATCACTTATTTAAGTAAATTATTCAAATTGTTTAGATTTTGATTTATATATTTTGTTGAATTATTGATATTTATAGAAATTCATTCAGTTTTGAAA
Source organism: Lucilia sericata (assembly GCF_015586225.1). Classification (NCBI taxonomy): domain Eukaryota; kingdom Metazoa; phylum Arthropoda; class Insecta; order Diptera; family Calliphoridae; genus Lucilia; species Lucilia sericata. Next base: position 230,279 of record NW_023994415.1, on the reverse strand, counting down.
AATTATTAAAATTCATGTTTATTAGATCACGATTCTCATGTTTGCAAACATTTTAAAAATTGAAATAGTTAAAAGACACAGATACAGATACGGAAACACATTCGAGATAGTTTTAGTATCTGTGTTTATTTATGCAGTCAGTGCTGCTGGCCTCTGTGAATTGGTATTGGTGGCAAACGTAGTGTGTAGCAGTAGTTTTACTATTAAACCGTACGTATCCATTAAATACTAGACGACTCGCAAAAACTAACAACAACAACAAAAAACGATCTCAAAGAAGTGGTTAAAATGTGAGATTCTGCGAAGGTTGGTGGGTTTGTTTTGGAACGCTGTTTGCTGCTTCTGCGGCTGCTGTTGTTGTTGTTAATGGTGATGTTACACAGGGTCTCTTCTTGTTGCTTTATTTTTGTATTTTTAAGATACAAGACAGGTTTTCTTAAATTTTTTGTTGGTTTTATAGATTTCTTCTTTTTAGCACTCAAAAAAATATCTATTTTTTGTTAATATTTTAAATAATTCACCGTTTTTTTAAACACAATATTCAATAACTGTATTGAACTTAAATTAAATCGTTTAAACAAGTGACCTTTTAATGCTATAAAAACAATACTGGTTTTAGTTTTGATTTTTTTCTAAAAAAAACTTAATATTGCTGGTTTAATAATATCTTTAGAAATTATTAATAAAATTATGTTTTACTTTTGTTTCTGCTAAAAAATATTTTTTCTTAAATCTTGATTTAAAAAAAAAACTCGTTTGTTTTTTATTAACACTTCTTTATATTTAATAAAGATTTTAATAATTTGTTTTTTTTTATTATTATTAAAATTTTATATTTGGTTCTTTTATGCCACGCTCTCTTTTAATTTAAATGAAACGTTTAAGAAAACACGTCTATTTCTCAGGTAGTCGCTTTTAAAACTAAACTGAAACTCAAACATTTTATCGTACTCATTCATTTTATTTGAGTCTTGTCTTATTTCAAGCTGTTCTGTAGGTTTGTGTGTTTTTAGAATTCACGCGTCAGGCGTAAAACCACAGGCGACGGTGAATAAGTCGCTGTTAAATTAATATATCACGGAACTAGTTCTGCGTTACTTGACTTGCTTATAGGATTGTATTATTTAAAATCTTCACCCAACCCGGAATCCGTCGAACTGGTCACAGAAACTATAGATCTGAAAACAGTTTTGTATTTTGTAAGATCCGCCCTTCTTTCATTGAACCCGGTAAATAAATTTTAGACTTATCTATGATGACGCGTCAGGCGTAAAACTACAGGCGATGATGAATAATAAATCTGTAACGGAAATAGTTCTGTGTTACTTGCCTTACTTATAGGATTGTATTATTTAAAACCGAAACCCAATCCGGAACTGATAACAGAAACTATAGATCTGATAACAGTTTTGTATTTTGTAAGATCCGCCCTTCTTTCATTGAATCCGGTAAATAAAATTTAGACTAATCTTTGACAAGTATTTTAGATCAGATGTAGATAGTTCAACGAATGTTTACACTGATAGCTGCAAGAGAAGCGAAACTCCCGGTGGTGCCCCTTCTTTCATTGAACCCGGTCAAGCCATTTTAGACTAATCTTTGGTATTCCAAACCATACATGGGATTTATATGTATTTTAGATCAGAATTGCATCAAATGTGCGATTGGGACTACACTCTAAGTTAACCGAAAAAAGGCCGTCAGGCAGGTGTTCACGTTAAGCACTCAGACATTCTTTCTGTAGGAGGGGTTACACAGGTAGGGTCAAATATAGATCAAATCTCAATGTTGAATTTCTGTTACAACTGTATTCCGGGGGGCCGTTTGTTTGGGGGCTAGATGAAATCATGGACTCAACAGAGGAATCCAGGGTATCTCTAAATGAGATTCGAGGATAACGCTTATGTATATGGGCCGCTGGACATACTTAGTTACTGACAGGGTAACTATATAGCCGACGAACTCGCCTGGAATGGTGCAATGTTGGGGGATGAAATCGACGCCTTTACTGGTATTTCCCTTACAAATTTTAAAGCACTTGGCACCATCTGTCTTATTTCGAGATCAGTTTGGCCTCTTAATGAATCGGCTAGGTCAAGATTACTGTTAAGATAAGGTTACTATAAGATCGTTAGTAATGACAATTATAACAGAAGACTTGGTTCTAGAATATAATGATTATTGTAGAAGTTGTCATAATGAGTAAATCCAACATTTACTGAGATCACGGTGTAAGTAGTAATTTGGTTATCCTTTTCTCTTAGGAGTTATCTGGAATAAATCTTATGAATATCCTTAACTACCTAAATCGAACCGGTTGGTTTAAATCTGGAAATAGTAAGCGATTCTATAAAGAACTCCATGACCACTAGGATATCACAACGGGTTCATAATTTACAGAACCAATATAAAAGATAGGGCCATTTTTTCGGAGGTTACTTTGTATGCTTAGTCTTGCTCAAAATCGTAAAATTTTAATCCCGGATTAAGTTAGGACATAACAATGAACAGTAAGAAAGAATCAAGGCCCTGAAAGCCGGTCCAGGCTTCATAATCTCTGTCTGTCCAGGGCTGGCTGAATGCAAAAAAATATTGCGATCCGTAGTTGTTCTACAAGTGACAAAGTACCTATGGATCTCTCTGCAATTGTCTCAAAAGTTGCTAAAGCCCTGATCACCAAGTCGGCCAAGAACCCTTCTTCGGGTTAAGCACGAAATCTTCGGCGTAACAGCCTTTAAATCATGCTGCAACTACAAGGTGTTCCGTCTTAAGGATAATCGAGTTACTCAGGTCTAAAACACCTGGTGAATTCACTAAGACGCAAATTTCTTCTTTGGGCGGATGTTATTAGGCTTTGAGGAGTTTTAGGAATAGGTTGAACTCTTCCAACAATATCTACAAATTCCAAGACAATAAGATATTGAGTAGGTGACTATGCATTCGTGAAGATGAACATTTTCTGAGGAAGAGGGCGATCAAAAATGACTTATGCCGCCTCTTTAGCATTGTAATCAATCTTCTCTCGCATATAGAAAGATAGAATTGAGGTCTTATTTCTATTTCGCACATTATTTATGAGATTCCTTGCTTTCGCATTTTCAAAAAAACAAAATTTTTAGAAAATCGGCTGAGGAATATCAAAATATAAAAATCTTTAATATCGGATGAAAAACAAAAATTCTAACATTTAACAATTCGATTTGACGCGCCAAAAATATTTTATCTCTATCTAATCAGATGTTTAGTAGCAAATTTATTTCCAATTTTGTGCCATTATGCATTATTTACGCTTTTCGCCAACATTGTAACTCTACTCTCATTATGCACTCTCTCACCTTATTTTGAGAACAATAATCCCTCTCTTTCTCCTATGATATTTACAACTTTTTCTCTGTGCCTCAGTTTATTATTGTTATATGATCTTATTCTATTTACGATTTTTTACCTTGTTTTTTTTTCTATTTTGTGGTAATATTTTTATAACGTTCTTTCTAAGATCTTTTAATTTGTATTTTTTTTACTTTTTGTATATGTGATCATTAAAAAATGCATACGTTTAGCACCTGTCTTAATGAATTGTATTGTGTTTGTTTATTTTTCAGCAAACTACGTGTGTGTATGTTTAATCTAAAAATCTTTTAAGATTTTGTTTCACTCAACGTTTTGTTTGATCATTATGATTTTTCTTGTGATTCAATCACTTTTTTTGTTATTTATTATCAGCTTCTTAAGATAGATTTTTTTACACTTTACGTAATTGTATGATTTGTTATGGTTCTTGATATTAAAAGCTGCTGGTTATAAACGGAAATTTGATAAGAGATTTAATATTCGTTGTAGCTTACGCTTATTTTGAAAATATTTAACAGTTAAATATTAATTGCAAATTGTTGTTAAATATGCACCATAACTGAGTGAAACTATTTACCAAATTTACAGAAAATTCGCATACGCACTTTTTAATAAAAGTTACTTCTAGACTAGACTGCAGAATATAGTGTATAATATCGCCTATATTAAAGTCGAAAATATGAACTTTACTATAGGGTAAACTAAAGTCCATACTATGGACTAAACTATAGTTCAAAGTAGAGTTTAGATCATCCTCCCGACTGTAGGCGATAGTGCAGCCAATAAATTAGACTTTGTCTATGGTACATGTAAATTAGACTACGATATAGTAGAGACTAGACTATAGAATGGACTCTTTAAAAGTCTAGACTATAGTGTAGAATATCCTCTAGACTAGTCTATATTCAAGAGTATAAAGTAGACTTTAGACAAGATCCAAGTGCAGACTGCAGTGAAGACTACAAACTGGAATGTAGTGAAGACTACAGACTGGACCTTAGTCAAGACAATATCCTGGACTGTAGTGAAGATTAAGAAGGACTGTATTCAAAAGTACAGGCTGTACTGTAATCAGTACTGTAGACTGGACCGTAGTAAATACCTACTACAGAATGGACTCTGGCCAAGACTATCTAACTAACTAACTAACTAACTAACTAACTAACTAACTAACTAACTAACTAACTAACTAACTACTAACTAACTAACTAACTAACTAACTAACTAACTAACTAACTAACTACTAACTAACTAACTAACTACTACTACTAACTAACTAACTAACTAACTAACTAACTAACTACTAACTAACTAACTAACTAACTAACTAACTAACTAACTAACTACTAACTAACTAACTAACTAACTAACTAACTAACTAACTAACTAACTAACTAACTAACTACTAACTAACTAACTAACTAACTAACTAACTAACTAACTACTAACTAACTAACTAACTAACTAACTAACTAACTAACTACTAACTAACTAACTAACTAACTACTAACTAACTAACTAACTAACTAACTAACTAACTAACTAACTAACTACTAACTAACTAACTAACTAACTACTAACTAACTAACTAACTAACTAACTATAACTAACTAACTACTAACTACTAACTAACTAACTAACTAACTAACTAACTAACTAACTAACTAACTACTACTACTAACTACTAACTAACTAACTAACTACTAACTACTAACTAACTAACTAACTAACTAACTAACTAACTAACTAACTAACTAACTAACTAACTAACTAACTAACTAACACTAACTAACTAACTAACTACTAACTAACTAACTAACTAACTAACTAACTAACTAACTAACTAACTACTAACTAACTAACTAACTAACTACTAACTAACTAACTAACTAACTAACTAACTAACTAACTAACTAACTAACTAACTACTAACTAACTAACTAACTAACTAACTAACTAACTAACTACTAACTAACTAACTAACTAACTAACTAACTAACTAACTAACTAACTAACTACTAACTAACTAACTACTAACTAACTAACTAACTAACTAACTACTAACTAACTAACTAACTAACTAACTAACTAACTAACTAACTAACTAACTAACTAACTAACTAACTACTAACTAACTACTAACTAACTAACTAACTAACTAACTAACTAACTAACTAACTAACTAACTAACTACTAACTAACTAACTAAACTAACTAACTAACTAACTAACTAACTAACTAACTAACTAACTAACTAACTAACGAACTAACTAACTAACTACGAACTAACTAACTAACTAACTAACTAACTAACTAACTAATAACTAACTAACTAACTAACTAACTAACTAACTAACTAACTTACTACTAACTAACTAACTACGGCAAAAGAATTACTACAGACAATACTCTGTTACAGATTGGACTAGAGTCCATACTATATAGTCCACACTATAGCCCAGACTATGGTTTCCTCTATATTCCATATTTCCTTTGAAATTATTCTCAAGCAATGAATATCGTCTGTGATAAAACATGGCAACTTCTTTGAAAGTTATTTTTCTGATGGGTCTCACCAAGCAATGATTTTTACCGACAGAAAAAGTAAAGTTTTCTAAGAAAAAATAGCAAAAATTTGCAATCAACTTTATTTCTCACCATTTTTCCGAAAACGGAATATAGAAGAACCCTAGTGACTGCAGTCTCAAATTACATTCTAAATAATCCTTTGCTGAGACTTAATTTTTCTCGGAAACTTCAGATGTTGTATTGATCAGTATCATACATTTTTTATTCTACGGACTCATAGAACTTTCAAGTGATCCGGAAACTCGATTTAAAATTGATATTGAAAAATCAATAAAATATCTACAATAAATCTAGAACCGACAGTGTAAAAAAATATAAACTCTCAACTAAGCATATTTTGTATTTAAACTAAAATTTGTACACCTGGTAATACAAGGGTTAGAAACACTAACCACTAAATCAAGTATCGCACAATCAACAAAACTTTTTAAACTTAACAGATAAAAGCTTTATGAAAGCTCTTTTTAGAAATAAATAAAACATCTAAAAGATACCAGCTGACTACAGAACACAGCTGTTCTTGTGAACTGTCAAAAACGGCTGTTGTTATCAGCACTTCAAGAAACTAATCCATGTGTGTTCCAACTATACACACACAAACAATCATATATATTTGGTAGCATTTGTACATATATAGTATAGACATTCATATAGAATTTTGTACATAAAAAGACATAAAATTATAAATTAAAAATAAATGTTGTAAATATCAAATACTTCATCCAACTATTATCTCGTTATCAGTATTCTGTTCCCCACAAGTAACATCCAAATTGATTTAAAATTTTAATCAGTTCATATAGAAGTCATTAAGGCACCAGAATAGAATATTTAACAAGTAGCCAAAGAGCAACCATAACAACCAAATATTGAACAAAATGAATACTCAACAAAAATTGGATTATATTAATCAACATATTGGAGTTCATCCCGATTTTCCCAAAAAAGGCATTGTATTCCGGTAAGTTTTTTGTTAAAATTAGGTTAATATTTTTATTTTATAAAATTGTGCTATTTCTTGCATTGCAGCGATATTTTTGGAGCCTTAACTGATGGTCAAACATGTAAATATATTAAAGAAGTTTTATTGGAACATGTACGCACTGAACATCCCGATGTTGATATTATTGTCGGTTTAGAATCACGTGGTTTCCTATTTAATCTGATGCTGGCATCAGAATTGGGAATTGGTTGTGCTCCCATACGCAAGAAGGGAAAATTACCGGGAAAATGTGTATCAGTTGAATACACTTTGGAATATGGTTCGGTGAGTTGAGCTATAAATTTTATATAAAAAGAATATTTATCGTAAATTTTGTATAAAAAGAAAATGAATCGTAAATTTTCTATAAAAAGACAATTTATTTAAAAAGAAAATTTATCGTAATTTTTTTTTAAAAGGAAACTTATCGTAAATTTTCTATTAAAAGAAAATTTATCGTAAATTTTCAATGAAAAGATAATTTATCGTAAATTTCCTATAAAAAGAAACATTTATCGTAAATTTTCTTTAAAAAGAAAAATTATCATAAATTTGCTTTAAAAAGAAAATGTATCGTAAATTTGTTATAAAACGAAAATGTATCGTAAATTTGCTATAAAACGAAAATTTATCGTAAATTTTTTATAAAAACAAAATTTATTGTAAATTTTATATTAAAAGAAAATTTTACCATGATTTTTTTTATGAAAAGAAAAGAAAAAATTAACGATTTTTTTTATAATAGAAAAACAATTTATTAAAAAGACAATTTATTTAAAAAGAAAATTTATCGTAAATTTTCTTTAAAAAGGAAACTTATCGTAAATTTTCTATTAAAAGAAAATTTATCGTAAATTTTCAATGAAAAGATAATTTATCGTAAATTTTAATTTCCTATAAAAAGAAAAATTTATCGTAAATTTTCTTTAAAAAGAAAATGTATCGTAAATTTGTTATAAAACGAAAATGTATGGTAAATTTGCTATAAAATGAAAATTTATCGTAAATTTTTTATAAAAAGAAAATTTATTGTAAATTTTATATTAAAAGAAAATTTTGCCATGAATTTTTTTATGAAAAATTTATCGTTAATTTTTTTTATAATAGAAAAACATATTGAAAATTTCTTATAAAACAATTATCGTAAATTTTTTATAATAAGAAAATTTATCGTAAATTTTCTTTAGAAAGAAAATGTATCGTAAATTTTCTATAAAAAGAAAATTAATCGTAAATTTTTTATAAAAAGAAAATTTAATAATTTTTTTTATAAAAAGAACATTTATCGTAAATTTTTTATAAAATGAAAATTTATAGTAAATTATCCATAAAAAACAAATTTATCGTAAATTTTCCATAAAAAACAAATTTATCGTAAATTTTGTATAAAAGGAAAATTTATCGTAACTTTTGTATAAAAAGAAAATTAATCGTAAATTTTCTATAAAAAATTTATCGTAAATTTTCTATAAAACGAAAATTTATCGTAAATTTTTTATAGAACGAACATTTATCGTAAATTTTCTATAAAATGAAAATTTATCGTAAATTTTCTATAAAATGAAAATTTATTGTAAATTTTCTATAAACAGAAAATTAATCGTAAATTTTCTATAAACAGAAAATTTATCGTAAATTTTCTATAAAAAGAAAATTGATCTTAAATTTTCTATAAAAACAAAATTTATCGTAAATTTTCTATAAAAGCAAAATTTATCGTAAATTTTCTATAAAAACAAAATTTATCGTAAATTTTCTACAAAAACAAAATTTATCGTAAATTTTCTACAAAAACAAAATTTATCGTAAATTTTCTACAAAAACAAAATTTATCGTAAATTTTCTACAAAAACAAAATTTATCGTAAATTTTCTATAAAAAGAAAATTTATCGTAAAATTTCTATAGAAATAAAAAAATTATCGTAAATTTTCTTTAAAACGAAAATTTATCGTAAATATTCTATAAAATGAAAATTTATGGTAAATTTTATTGAAAATTTTTTTCTTTCCCTATTCAGGACATTTTCGAAATTCAAACCGATGCCATTAAACCCGGACAAAAGGTACTTATTATTGATGATCTATTGGCTACTGGTGGTTCCTTGGAGGCAGCTGTTAAACTAGTACGCAAAGCGGGCGGTGAAGTTGTTAAGTGTTTGGTTGTTATGGAATTGGAATTTTTAGAGGGACGCAAAAAAGTCGATAGCAAAGTTCATTCCCTCTTAAAATACTAAAACCGGATATTTAAAAGAAAAAACTAAGCACAATTTAATTTTAAAACGCAATAGAAGACAAATACGTATGTATACCTGAAGCAATGAATGCATTTAAAAATTTTTTAAAAAAATATATTTTTGTGTAAAATATTTTTTTAAATAAATAAATGTGTGTAAATAAAGTCAATAATAATAATAAAATCATTTTGTCTCTTGGCATTCAGACATATAAGACGTAATTTAGATAGAGAAGAACTTTAGAAAATATTAAAAACTTTGAAAATAAAATTTTACTAACATTTTCTCATTAGTGTAAAAGTACACTCAATACCTAGCTATAGTGAATATTTTTTGTATTTATTTGTGATTGAAATAAATTAAAAATAAATATGTCTATCAATTAAATTTTACCCTATTATATGTTTAAATGAATGGAATTTATTGTCAATCATACTTATTATTTAGTTTATAAAAAATATAGTTTGTATATGTAAATATCAATTTCCAAACGAACAAAATTTGAATCGATCTTGTTTTAACATTTGATTATTTGTCTATTATTTAACAGATAACCTTTAGTAAAAGTCAATTGATATCAGTAGAATAATGAGTCATTAAAATTGTGAACACTTATCTGATCGTTTCGTCTACAGATACATACATTATAAGCCGTCTATTCCCAATCTACATATTTGTATGTTAGTTCAACGTTATTTGTTTAAATCATCTAAAATTTAGACTTCGCATGAGTTAAATCAAATACACTGACGTAATAAATCGGTTAAATGTTTGTTCCTTCACCTCTCATAGTGGGCGAGATTATTAAGCGGTCGGTCTTTTATACATATATTAGTCTGTCCAACAATCTATTATCCCGATATATTAACCATATTAGACCGAAAAAATTTGACTCGTCCTACTGGCATTCAATGTCCACCATTAGCTCTGGAACTTAATCCTGAAGAATGACCTGAAAAGGTGCAAAACAGATTAAGACAGCGAGTTTTGGTTGGATCAATATTACAAGGTGACTAGCAGTATTTTCTCTTAGATTACCTCACCATAATTGTTTTTCTGGGTCAGAGTATCCAAACAAATCTCACTGTGCTTTGCGAAGGACGGACCTAGTAAAGCTCGATCTTGTAGCGGCGAGGTACAACATTAACGAAAAGCTCTTTTTTTTAACTTTAAGATATCTCAAAAAAGGAACGATATATGACAAAGACAATCAATGAATATTATTAAAAAATACACAATTCGAGGTCTTATGACGTCCCGAATATGGGGGTAGAACTGTAATAACATCTTGAATATAGATGTATTTGGCAGATTTTTGGAAAACTTTGACAGCCAAATAACTGCCAATGTCAAAATAAAATGTAATACATATGTCAAAAAGCGTTTGCGCGCTTTTTCTCGGCAAATTTAATGGCAACCCCTCAACATTTTGGCAATCCTATTTAGCTCTCCAATGTGCACAATGTCACTGAAATTATTTGTTGTATTTATTGTTCTTGTTCTTCTTCTACTAAAGCAAATTACGTGTAGTATTGTGTACAACAATAATAAAACATTTTCCATTGTATTAACAACTAACTAGAGAATGCCAAGAGAGAACAATACCCCACTAAAGCAACAACAATAACAATAAATTGTTAGCCCAAGCAGGCACAAGGGTGGAGGAGATAAACATAAACAAATTGTTTTGGGGGGTAGCAAGAGAGAGAGCGCAACATGAAAAGTTTACAACAACAAAAGCTACACAAACAGAGCAGGTATGGAAAATCTAAATTTTAAAATAGTATTAAAGATTAGACTAAAGACTAGACTAACGACTGAACAATAGACTAGACTATAGACTAGACTAAACACTAGACTATAGACTAGACTATAGACCAGACTATAGACTAGACTATAGACTAGACTATAGACTAGACTATAGACTAGACTATAGACTAGACTATAGACTAGACTATAGACTAGACTATAGACTAGACTATAGACTAGACTATAGACTAGACTATAGACCAGACTATAGACCAGACTATAGACTAGACTATAGACTAGACTATAGACTAGACCATAGACTAGACTATAGACTAGACTATAGACTAGACTATAGACTAGACTAGACTATAGACTAGACTATAGACTAGACTATAGACTAGACTATAGACTAGACTATAGACTAGACTATATACTAGACTATAGACTAGACTATAGACTAGACTATAAACTAGACTATAGACTAGACTATAGACTAGACTATAGACTAGACTATAGACTAGACTATAGACTAGACTATAGACTAGACTATAGACTACTATAGACTAGACTAGAGACTAGACTAGACTAGACTATAGACTAGATATAGACTAGACTATAGATAGACTAATAGAACTAGACTAGACTATAGACCTAGACTATAGACAGACTTAGACCTACCTAGACTAGACTATAGACTAGACTATAGACCTAGACTATAGACTAGACTATAGACTAGACTATAGACTAGACTATAGACTAGACTAATAGACTAGACTATCGACTAGACTATAGACTAGACTATAGACTAGACTATAGACTAGACTATAGACTAGACCTATAGACTAGAACTATAGACTAGACTATAGACTAGGACCTATAGACTAGACTATAGACTAGACTATAGACTAGACTATAGACTAGAGCTATAGACCTAGACTATATACTAGACTATAGACGAGACTATAGAACTAGACTATAGACTAGACATCAACTAACTATAGACTAGACTATAGACTAGACTATAGACTAGACTATAGACTAGACGATAGACTAGACTATAGCACTAGACTATAGACTAGACTATAGACTAACTAGAGACTAGACGATAGAACTAGACTATAGACCTAGACTATAGACTAGACTTAGACTAGACTATAGACTATAGACTAGACTATAGACTAGACTATAGACTAGACTATAGACTAGACTATAGACTAGACTATAGACTAGACTATAGACTAGACTATAGACTAGACTATAGACTAGACTATAGACTAGACTATAGACTAGACTATAGACTAGACTATAGACTAGACTATAGACTAGACTATAGACTAGACTATAGACTAGACTATAGACTAGACTATAGACTAGACTATAGACTAGACTATAGACTAGACTATAGACTAGGCTATAGACTAGACTATAGACTAGACTATAGACTAGACTATAGACTAGACTATAGACTAGACTATAGACTAGACTATAGACTAGACTATAGACTAGACTATAGAATAGACTATAGACTAGACTATAGACTAGACTATAGACTAGACTATAGACTAGACTATAGACTAGACTATAGACTAGACTATAGACTAGACTATAGACTAGACTATAGACTAGACTATAGACTAGACTATAGACTAGACTATAGACTAGACTATAGACTAGACTATAGACTAGACTATAGACTAGACTATAGACTAGACTATAGACTAGACTATAGACTAGACTATAGACTAGACTATAGACTAGACTATAGACTAGACTATAGACTAGACTATAGACTAGACTATAGACTAGACTATAGACTAGACTATAGACTAGACTATAGACTAGACTATAGACTAGACTATAGACTAGACTATAGACTAGACTATAGACTAGACTATAGACTAGACTATAGACTAGACTATAGACTAGACTATAGACTAGACTATAGACTAGACTATAGACTAGACTATAGACTAGACTATAGACTAGACTATAGACTAGACTAGGACTATAGACTAGACTATAGACTAGACTATAGACTAGACTATAGACTAGACTATAGACTAGACTATAGACTAGACTATAGACTAGACTATAGACTAGACTATAGACTAGACTATAGACTAGACTATAGACTAGACTATAGACTAGACTATAGACTAGACTATAGACTAGACTATAGACTAGACTATAGCTAGGCTATAGACTAGACTAGACTAGACTAGACTAGACTAGACTAGACTAGACTAGACGACTAGACTAGACTATAGACTAGACTATAGACTAGACTATAGACTAGACTATAGACTAGACTATAGACTAGACTATAGACTAGACTATAGACTAGACTATAGACTAGACTATAGACTAGACTATAGACTAGACTATAGACTAGACTATAGACTAGACTATAGACTAGACTATAGACTAGACTATAGACTAGACTATAGACTAGACTATAGACTAGACTATAGACTAGACTTAGACTAGACTATAGACTAGACTATAGACTAGACTATAGACTAGACTATAGACTAGACTATAGACTAGACTATAGACTAGACTATAGACTAGACTATAGACTAGACTATAGACTAGACTATAGACTAGACTATAGACTAGACTATAGACTAGACTATAGACTAGACTATAGACTAGACTATAGACTAGACTATAGACTAGACTATAGACTAGACTATAGACTAGACTATAGACTAGACTATAGACTAGACTATAGACTAGACTATAGACTAGACTATAGACTAGACTATAGACTAGACTATAGACTAGACTATAGACTAGACTATAGACTAGACTATAGACTAGACTATAGACTAGACTATAGACTAGACTATAGACTAGACTATAGACTAGACTATAGACTAGACTATAGACTAGACTATAGACTAGACTATAGACTAGACTATAGACTAGACTATAGACTAGACTATAGACTAGACTATAGACTAGACTATAGACTAGACTATAGACTAGACTATAGACTAGACTATAGACTAGACTATAGACTAGACTATAGACTAGACTATAGACTAGACTATAGACTAGACTATAGACTAGACTATAGACTAGACTATAGACTAGACTATAGACTAGACTATAGACTAGACTATAGACTAGACTATAGACTAGACTATAGACTAGACTATAGACTAGACTATAGACTAGACTATAGACTAGACTATAGACTAGACTATAGACTAGACTATAGACTAGACTAGACTAGACTATAGACTAGACTATAGACTAGACTATAGACTAGACTATAGACTAGACTATAGACTAGACTATAGACTAGACTATAGACTAGACTATAGACTAGACTATAGACCGGACTACCGCGCTGTTTTAAAACATCTAAAAGTACTAAAGTACTGAGTTTTCCATGCCTGAAACAGAGTATGAAAAGCAGCAACTTGAGAAACTCATGTACGACGACGACGAGGTACTCGAACTAGAGGCAAAAATATACCACCTATTGATTTAAATTTCATTGCGAGTAAAAACGCGAAACAAGACAGACACATACGTAAGGGTACATAACGTTTGTTGGGTTTTCGTGAAAAAAAAAACTGAAGTGAAAAAATTACAATAATATAATAAAAAGTTTTTTAGAAAAATAAGCAAAAATGTGTGATTTCAAAATAAAAATAAGAATTTTTCATATTAAACAAAATAAAATTGAAAACCTTAGCAAAAACTGCGAGCTGTGAATAAAAGTTGAATAAGGCAAAAATTATAACAATAAATTATTGGTTAATTAGCAGCTGTTTGTTTAAGTTATTAAATATTTGAAGTAACAAAAAAAAAAAATCAGTTGTTATTATTAATACCTCTAAATCAAATTCAAATAAATATAAACACAAATTTAAAATAAATAAATAAAAAATAAATTAAACTAAAGAAAATTCTTTAAAAATAGTGCAAAAAAAATATTTAAACAAATAAAAGAAAATAAACAAAAGAAATAATTTGTAGCAAAATTGCTTGAGGTTTAGTGGTTAACATAGACACAAAGAAAATTTAAAGGAAAATTTGTAGGAAACTGCTACAATTTTCTTCCTAATTTTAGAGATTTTCAAAAAACAATCTTTGATTTAGAAAGCAAAAAGAAAAAAATCAATAAAAAATAATTTCTTATACAAATGTTTCATTATTATGTATTTGTTGGCCTGAAATAAAGTAAAAACAAAACAAACAACATTTATAATCCTTCCTGCCACGAAAAATTTATTACATTTTGACGCATATCCTCGAAAAATGTTTTTTTTTACCTAAAACAACAAATATTATATGAAATAAACAATACCTATACTGAATGAATTTATTCAGCAACTACTGCTCCAACCCCTTTTTTCTAGACACAAACACACACACAAAATTTATTTGTTTAATCTTTGTGACTTAAGTTTAAGTTTTATTTATTTTTCTTCCTTTTATTCGTGTTTTAACAATTTTAATATTTCGTGCAAAACATTTCTATGAATTCATACAAAATTTGTTTTACTTCCGTTTCCACTGTCCCCGTTTTCATTCCTTCACACACACACACAAAAGCAGCAGAAATATCTACTGTGATTTGCAACAACAACAATATCATTTGTTTATCCAACTAAAACACAAAACTATAAAATAAAATAATACTGCTAACGAACGTAATATTTAATTGTTAAAAACAACAACTATTTGACAACAAGTCCCTAAGGTTCCGAAGTTTATACATATTTATATACAGTAAGGATTTTGTTGTCAAATCCCAAACAGCAATTTACAAATATAGGACATTTGAACCATATGGGAAAATTGTTAACATCTTAGTCATCGGCTCTGAATTTGTGAAAAGGGAACTAATTGATATTTGTATAATATGTATTTCTTATATTATTATGACGTAATTCTATAAAATATCAAAAATTGGTTTAAAGATAGTCTAGTTATTCATAAATCTAACTACTGCTAAAAATTGCATACGGCTATGACCCCAGGACGAAAAACAGGGTGAAAATCTAAAAGATCTCCTCTGCCAAGGATTCGTTAAAATTATCTCCAAATATTACATTCTTTAGAAAAATTGATTGGAGCTAAGGAACTAAGGCTAAAGAACTTGAGTTTCTAGGGACAATAGCACAGACCAAAAATTGTTAAAAAAAATCAAAGCCCAGAGACCAAATCCTTATCTTAGAATTTCTCCATCACATCAGGTTTTTGTGATATCGTCTTAACCTAAAGCTTAAAACATCCCAAAAATTGGAGTAAATATCGAGAATACTGAATAGGAACTTTTTCTTAGAAGGAAGATAACTTCAGGCAGTCAAAGTTAGATCATGTCAAGACCTTCATCTGAAAGGAGTTGCAATCAGATATCAACACATCAATTGTAAGCCCATTCTTACGTATGGATGCATTATTTTGTGGGAGGCTTATATAAACTTTTAGAAGGCTGGGCAGTATTTATAGAAGGGTCTAAAATGAATGCTGGCATGGGGTTGTCCACATCGCTGATTTAGATATAAAAAGGTTGTACAGACTCCCGGACGAATTTAGTGACTTCCAAAAGGAGTTCCTAGCGATCTGGAAAGCGATGGAACTGATATGGGATTTATCTGAGGAAAAAATTTATGTCGATATGTGAAAGCAAACATAATTTTTATTGGATTAGATAGATATTGTATCGGGACTGCGACAGGGATGATAACGAGGCATTGTTCTGTTAAGGCTTTCGTTAATAAATAAGACAATACCGTACCGGACTAGAGAAAGTTAAACACTGTCCTAGAAAACAAGGTCCCGGGATGAAATGGCTAGAAATAGATTTTATCACGAACTGGGGGATG
Organism: Lucilia sericata; assembly: GCF_015586225.1. Lineage (NCBI taxonomy): Eukaryota > Metazoa > Arthropoda > Insecta > Diptera > Calliphoridae > Lucilia > Lucilia sericata. The sequence continues at coordinate 213,524 of NW_023994415.1, read as the reverse complement.
TGCAGGATGTAACGCTAGGCTTTTATCAGGGAAATAAGCTATTTCTTTGATTGGAGAGAACTAGTTTGATTCTCTTGGGCCTCAAGATAGTTGTTTCCCTTCTTGGGTTATTTCTTTATTTTATTAATTATTCTTCAATCTTTACATACTCTGAAATGAATCACCGAGGATCTAAGTGGACTATGAGTTCAATTACATATCTTTCAAGCGACCTGTGCTTTGACCATTATATTTACATAGATCCACAAGTGGACGTATATGTCACTATCAACTTGGGATCTTGTTTCCAGATCTACGATTGTTCCTCAACTTCCTCCCGGGGGCATGTTACCTTGATGAAAGACCCCATCTGTGTGGGGAAAAGAGATGCTACCAGTACCTCTTGTCTGCCGGGACTATAAACTGGTGATGATCAAATATATCCTCATCCTTTCCTTGGAATGATTTAACAAGGGGTCGAACCAGAGAACCACATAATCTGGTACCACGGGAACCGGTAGCCCGCAGGGCAGAGTTTCGGACATTGTTTTGTCCAGGTTATTGGAGAGGTCCCTTCGGGGTGCACGTAGTGGGTGTGGTTTAAACTCAATACACGGTGAAATCTATAATTCGGGATAAGTTTGGTGGGCGTTGGAAATGAGTTGGTGTTAAGTGCGGCTCTTACCCGCCCGTATGTAGATAGATTGAGTGTGTCGGATGTTGTTCTCTATGGGTGTGTCGAATGCATGAGAAGTGTGTTGGGTTGAATGGTAATGGATGAAAGGTATCTTATAGAATGGTATCACTTCAAATTTTCCTTCCTTGCCCAGGTATGTTCGGGAAAACCTCTGTTCATACCACATTTACCACAGTGCGTTCTCTGTGAGTAAGAACAAAGACATCGGCTTATTTGATGGATTCGTGTTTCGGTCTACCGAATACATCTCTAGGTGCTGTTGCCGACATAACAGAGAACATCTCATCTGCGTGGTTGTAAACGGAAGTGATGTTTTTTCATCTCGAAAGTTAAGCAACGGGGCAGCCATGATCAGAGATTAGTTAGCTCCAGTACTTGAGCAAAGTGCTTACACATGGACCGTGATGGAAATGATGTTTTTGCATCTCGGAAGTGAAGCAATAGGGCAGTAATGGTCAGAGATTAGATAGCTCGAGTACTCGAACTAAGTGTTTGCACATGGACTGGCAGAACCATGTGCAAAAATTGCCACAAAGGGGCGGTGGTGAGTTGTCAAAGAATAAGGCCGACATGGCAGATGTTCAAGTAAAGTACTTCTACATCTTGTTCGTCAACATGTCTATATGAAGAGCAAATCGGTTGAAACTGCTCACTACTCACTATTTCATGCAATTAATTTATAAAATATGAAGCATAAGAATTAGGGAACTAAATCTCGAAAATTCGATTATATATATATACCTGGATAGCCTTGCATCAATAAAGTTTCGAAATGTCTTCTCAATTGTATTCAATCATTGGCAAAACTATGACAACATCAAGTTGAGTTGATATGGGTTCCAGGATTTGGGGGCATCTGGGGAAATGAAATATCTGATGAATGCGCAACCTAGACTTAATCCTAGCGCAAAAGGATATTCACACTCCCCTATGACCCTATCAACATTGATAGATGAATGGGCTTTGAGTGAGACGGAACTCAGGTGGTCAAATATCACCACTTGTAGAATATCGAGACTGCTCTGGACCACTCTGACAACAGATAGGACTAGGACTCTCTTGTCTTTTAGTAAGAAAATTTGGCTTCTTACTGGTAAAATTACTGGGCACTGTATGATTAGACATATGTCGGAACGTATGGACTACCCACGTTATAGCTACTGTAGAATCGGTACAACACTTTCTATGTGACTGCCCAGCCTTACAAGAGCACAAACTACTACTCTATCTTGCTAGAGCTTTTTTCCATGATCCGGACTGCCTCAGAAATGCGTCACTAGTAAAGATGATTGGTTTTATTAGAAGCTTCGGCTGGTTTTCACGGAGACCGAACGAACCAAGTAGTCAACGAAATTAGGGAGGGAAATCATTCACTCAAGATTAGGGAATGGCAATTCAAGCCCTACGAATGAACTCGCTTATTAGCGAGCAACCGTAACCTAATCTAACCTCTGTCATGGACCAAACTAGAACTAATAAGAATCTTATAAGTATATACTTTTTGGTCTGTCATACAGCCATTATCTTTTTGCTAGTGACTTTAACTAGAAAATATTTCTTTTATCATTTAAATAACTAACAACAGCTGGATACAAAATAGATTCAAGTGGTTTTTTAATGTTCCTCCTCCGTAAATATAAATTAAGTGAAATATTTATTGTTGTGCAAATTACTGGTTCATTTATTCCCAGTCATACTGTATTTGACTATAATTAAACACTACTGTAAATTACTTTAGTATGCAAAATTGTCTCATTTCAAATGAAAAATAAACATATTTCTTTTTTATATTTTTTTTATTATTTATATTTTGTATTATTTAGTTTTTTTATATTATTTTTTTTTTTTGTGTTTGCTGATCTATAAAGTGTCTCATGTGAAATAAAGATGACACAATTTGTATGTTTATACCCTACACCACTTCAGTGGGGAGGGTATATTGGGTTTGTGCTGATGTTTGTAACGCACAATAATATAGGTCCTATACCCACCTTAAAGTATACCAATCGGCTCAGAATCATTTTCTGAGTCGAATTAGCTATGTCTGTCCATCTGTCCCTCCGTCCGTCCATGTAAGCCTTGTAATCAAACTATAGGTCGCAATTTTGAAGATAATTCAATGAAATTTGGTACATGATCTTCTATTGTCCCAGGGACGAAGCTTATTGAAAATGGTTAAGATCGTTCCATTATTTCACCTAGCCCCCATACAACTGAACCCCCCAATAGGGCTTGTAAACCTTGAAATCAAACTACAAGTCGCAATTTTGGAAATACTTCAATGAAATTTGGCACATGATCTTTTATGGTACCGTAGATGAAGCATATTGAAAATGGTTAATATCGGTCCATTATTTCACCTAGCCCCCATACAACTGAACCCCCGAATAGGACTTTTAAACTTTGTAATCAAACTACAGGTCGCAAATTTGGAGATAATTCAATGAAATTTGGGACATGATATTTTATGGTACCGTAGACAAAGTCTATTGAAAATGGTTAACATCGGTCCATTATTTCACCTAGCCTCCATACGACTGAACCCCCCGAATAGGGCTTTTAAACTTTGTAATCAAACTACAGGTCGCAATTTTGGAGATAATTCAATGAAATTTGGCACATGATCTTTTATGGTACCGTAAACGAAGCCTGTTGAAAATGGTTTACATCGGTCCATTATTTCACCTAGCCCCCATACAACTGAACCCGCCGAATAGGGCTTTTAAGTTCATAATTATGTTTAATATACTCATATCTCGAAAAAAGCCTCAAAAACCAAGTTCTATACAAGATTTGATGACCCACACGAATTCCATAATAATAGGTCCTCATATGACCCTAGCCCCTATGAAAAGCCCCCATCAAAATTTCACTTAAATGTCCACAATTTTATTCAACAATAAACGGCTTAAGTATGTATATCTGAGGCAAGGTACAATTCAATTTAAATGCTTTATTATGGCAAATAAATCACAATATATTTTTGTCAAAGGTGTAGGGTATTATATGGTCGGCCTCGCCCGACTATAATTTCTTACTTGTTTTTTGTTGTAGTTGTGGACAAACTAAATTTGTACCTACTAAAAAGATATATACTACTCATAAATTATTAAAATATCGTTGTTGTTCTTTTTTTTAAAAAATTTATATTTTCATTATTTTCTTTATATATTTCTTCTATTTTTTCTATTGCTCAACAACTGTTTGCTATTTAGACAAAAAACAATAAATAAAATATAAAATAAAAAGAAAATTAAAGCAAATAAATTAGAAAAATATATATATAAAACTTGGTGGTAATTATATGCTACAACAACAATAGTATAATTTTAAAAAATAAACTAAAAAAGTAAAACATCGCCACAATAGAAAAATGTTTTAATTGAAAATGTCTTTTGTATGATTGAGGAAAAAAGTGAAACAAAACAAAAAAAAAATAATTTGTTGCAAAAGACGGAAATAGAAGTGAAATCAAGAAAATTACTTAGAAGCCTTAAGGCGTAAAAAGTTAAAGTAACAGAGAGACGTTACCAAAGACACCGAAACTCTTGACGAATTCGTATTGATGTTGTAAATGCGTCTAAACAAGACATATTGGCGCGCCATACGGCGTTATTTTTTAGTTTTCACTGCAATTGCATTTTTGCCTCTGGCTCTCGTCTTTCTGGTGCGTAATGAACAGTTTTACAAACTCAAAGGTTACGAGGTGAGTTTCAATTTTTCAATTAATTATTTACAAAATACAAAATTTACACAAAACAATGTTTATAGATCAAATAGTTTATTTTCAATTTATTATTTTATAAAAACTTTGCTTAAGGTATGAAAGTACAGTATTGTATCATTTATTACACGTTAAGAGATTTGAACCTAAAATTCAGTTCAAAATGTTGTCAAAAATAGTTAAGAAATAGTGAAGAAACTCCTCACAACTTTATTGTCCTTATTGCTTTTTTAAACCCGTAGTTCCAAAACATATTTAACAATCTGAGAAATAAAAACCTTTCGCTACAATATTCGTAGCTTTTGTAGAGATTGTATTTGAATTCGATTTTTCCAACTTTAACAGTTGCTGCATTTCCTCGGGGGACCAGATCTAGGACTTTCAATTACACCACTTTAAACAATATTTGAACGCCAGAGGCAGCAAAGTTTTAATCTCTTGGTTTAGAGTTTTGCTTTGACAGAGAAAACAGATTTGTTGTGACAATGGAATTAGTTGACAAACGATTAATTTAGTTGCCTTAACTAACTTTTATTATTTTGGCCAAAAAATGTCGTTTTCTCTAATTTCAGTACAAGATATCTCAAATCCCAGATATGATGAAGAAAATCTGAGGTCAGATTCGAAACGTCTAACGTCTCAGGGTTTTGTTTTTTTTTTTTAAATTTTGACTCAAAGTCTCAAAAATTTCTATAATATGATGACTCCAAAACGACGAGGAATTCGACTCGAAAAATACTCAAAATATATTCAAAAATGAGTCGGAACTAATCAGAAGAGGGGCTCATTAAAGACTCTTTAATAAGAGTCGCGGATAGGGAATCATTTTCTCCCGACAAAAGTATCATATATGATCAGCAAATGAGCGCATATATGATAATTTTAATCTCGAAGAAGATTCATAAATGACTCGAATGTGATGAAAAATTTCAAAAAATGCTGGCTGAGAGCTAGAATGTTGAAGATTGTTGGATGATTAATCAGTAAATTGAGTCTTAGTTGACACCTTTTGATGACCTAAAAGTGAGTAATAAGATTCGCACTTAAAAAATTTCAAAAAATGATCCCGATATATGATTAAAACCTAATTATTTGTAAAAAAAAAAACAATAACAAGATGTAAAGCAATCGTAAATACATCTTCCAGGTGTTCGAAATATGTTTGTTTATAAATTTATTTCGTAATAATATTTCGAGCAGACGGAAAGTTCTACTCGAAAATTACACAAAAAATATTCCGAAAGTATCATTTATGATCAGAAAATGAGCGCATATATGATCATTATAATCGTGCAAAAGAGCCATAAATGACTCTAATATGATCAAAAAAGTGAACTGGGAACTGTTCTGTTATATGTTGTCTTCGTTAACCTTGTGCTGTCTTTTTACTTCTAAGTGAGGTTATGTTTTGACTATTGAAGTCCATAAAATACTCAAACCGCTTAAATCCTAGTGGAATTCATTGAATACTCATCGGTAATTCTCTGATGGAGTTCATTAAAACATTTTACCTTAATACAGGTGGAGTACGATTAAAACGTAATTTTTAACTTAGGTTAGGTTAGGTTAGGATGATAAGAGGATGTAACTACATCAAATCCGAACAAGAACACCCAGGCCACTATCGGTCCTGTTGTGTGCTCTTTTTATGGCAAATGGTTAAAACACTTAATGTATTATCGTCTGATGTTCAGAAACTCAATTTCCTGGACGCAATTTCTAAGAATTTTCCGTTCAGTCTTCGTAAGGGATGTTATATCCGGAATAATATCGCTCCCAAAGTCGTTATATAGTATTCACTTAATGTATTATTGTCTGATGTTCAGAAACTCAGTTACCTGCACGTAATTCTTTTATAGATAACGCAGGTCAACAAAAATTAAATAAAAATCGACACCCAGAGACATATCTGGAGACATTATCCAACAGGTTTTCTATATACAGCACAGTGGTTTATTTTCGGTATCTCTGGAACTAATGGATATATCGCAATGAAATTTCACAAGTTCGGAGCTGAGATGTTTTCGAGTTGATTGACAGTTGTAGGTAATCAAGGGTATAATGGCGACTAGTAGGTAGTTAATTAGTTATCTCTTTAAAGATATTTAGGTTTTAAATTATCCCTATCTATTTTTAGTTTTTAATATTTTTTTTAATAATAAAATAAAATTTGGCTCATTTAAGCGGTCACTGCCCCCACCAGCACTAACCAAAATTGGTCAATTTTGAAAAAAATATTTTGATTTGAATAAAAAAAATTTAGGATCGCAAAGCTCCGATCCCTTTATTTATAAGATTTGTTATGACATCTGAAAGTCCAATCTGTTTTTAAAAGGGTTTAACATCTGTTATATAAATTTTTTTCTTCATTGAGTTATCTCAACCAAGAACATAACTCTTATAAAAGTCCTAATTCCGAAACTTACTTCATATCATACTTTCCATTTGAGAAAGGCATCATTTGTTTTCAATATCCCTGGTATTTAAAAGAAATACACTTACTAAAATACTACCCTAATGTAAATAATAATTTAAACTAAATAAATTTACACTTTTATCTGACATGTAAATTCAAAATAAACACCTTTTTTAAACTAAATAATTTAATACTAAAAAATTTATAAAATATAACGTGTAATAAAAAAATATTGTACTTTCATACAAATATTAGTTTTAGAAATATATTTTTAAAATATATAAATTATAAATTTAGTAAATTTATGCTTTTAATAAATTAACACCTTTAAACATATAAATATAAAATATATATTCATCTAATAATTCATATGATATGTTATAAATAAAACTAAATATTTTACCCCTTCATTACTTTTTTAGCTTTTGTAAATATTTTAGGCCTTCTTTTTACTCTAGTAGTGCTAATTAAATATTAGACATAAATATTTTTTATAGCAGTTTATTAATATACAACAAAATATTAATTTGTTTTTTGATTTATTATTAAATAACAATTTGGAAAACACCCTACACAGTGATTTCATTAATTTGATTAGTTAATTGACAAGCCCATTTTTAGTTGCTAGTATCAGAACTATTATTAAGTTGAAGGAAATAAACTGAGGATTTTTTTAACGTTTTATTAAATTTTGATTATTTTTAATTAAACTTTTAATTAAAGAAATTGTTAAGCTAATGTTTTTATTTTCTTTTGATATTCACCTACACTTTTATCTAATCTATTTGAAGTTGTTTAAAAAGTATTTAAGCTTTAATACACATTTCATTATCAAGGTTATTAAACGAATATATATCAAGGTCATTCATATCGGGCATAACGGATTCATTTTTTAAGATGCACTGATTGAAGCGCACAAACTGCACACACACACACATCAAAAAAGATGGAGGCATATTGATATCGTTATTCCGTTTCTAACACATCAAAATATTGGTCATTGATCCATAATTTTTTTTTTGGAAACAGTGAAGAAATAGCTATCTGAACTGACAATGTTTGCTAGGACCAATGAAAAGTTACACTCATTTCAATAAAACCCTGTATGACCAAAATGTCCAACTTTGATCCACTCTAAGTCCGGCTGTTCTTGATCGATAGTGCTGAAAATTTGTATCTGGCCTACTATCTGGGTCCTTATTAGTTTTAATGAAGGGTATAAAAACGATCTAACCATTCCCGACTGTCTGTCTGGCTGAAAATTTCTATAAATATTGAAAATATATAAACGTGTATGAGTATGGGGCCACAGAGCGTGATCTTATCGCCATTACTATAGGTAACTATATGTTCTACGTCAACCAAAACTTTAGAAACATTGCTGGACATTCCTTTGATTGAAACGCATGTTATATACGAAGCGGCACTCAGAGCTGATCGGATATACTGGACATATTGGACGGTTAAACCCAAATACCAGACGTTCCCGATCGGGAACTGTGAGACATGTCAGTCGGAGCACTAGAACAATCCCCTGTACAACAATGAACACTCCCTAGAACGAATGAACCATTACGGCGACGGCCCAACGTTGATAAGCTATTCGATGAATTTATGCATCGTAGTCGATGGAACCCAAATACCCTACGGACTGTAACGGGCTGCATTCAAATAACCTCGGAACATAAATAGAGAACTCCCGGATTAAAACTTGTATAGTTTAAGCTGTTACAACAAGTACAACAATCCTCTGGGAGAATCTGATGCTACACGGATTGCTCCGAAGTGGAGCACAAAACGGGTCAAGGGATCTGCATTGAAAATATACTTTCTAAAAGAGGGGTTATTTGGGGGCAAGGGTAAATGTGAGCATATCCTTAAAAATGTTGGTAGAGGGATTTACGTCTATATTAAAGTTATTTATGCACAATTTCATCGTTATATTAGTGTTTATAAGAAAATTTTGACCTTCAAGCCATTTTCTGAAGGGGACTTTCATATGAGGCCTAATCATTACGAAAATCGGCAGAATCATTTAGATTTATATAATACTAAGTTTTGCCGATTCTTGGACCGATTTTAAACATTTTCAATAGGTCCTTTGTGCGTACGCACAAGGTTTACATGGACACACACAGACGAACATTGCTAAATCGACTTAGAAAGTGATACTGAGCCTATTGATACACTTAAAGGTTAAAGGTACATTCATAGTTATTTTCAATGAAAAGATTCGGATCTGATCTTTTCAGCCTAACCTAAGTATGATTAACTTCCGAATATATACTTTAAAAATTACGGACCACTCCACAACAAATTTTAAATTAGATTTCGGCATATGTGAATATTATTTGCAAGTTAAATTACTAATCGGATGAGGTTCTTATATGAGTCCCCTTATAAGATTTACATCTTCTTATTAAAAACTCATATATTTTTGTATAAATTCCGAAAAATCAACAAAACCATAAATTATAAGATGTGTTTATTAACGGTAAAAATAAATCTTATCTGGTATAAATTAAATTATACAAATAAACAATAAAAAATACATATTCACACGTTTATTTTTATTTATTTATAAAATACAATTGTTTATACATAATACTCTCGCAGATAGACACCGCTAATCGCCCACTTATAAAACGTCATTGTTTGCTGGGTAGTAAATATTTTGTTTTAGAAAAGTTTTGTTCAGCATTTAAATGAAACTCTATTATGTTGAAAATGTTTATGTTAAACTAATTAAGTTGATTAACACTATAAAATAAATTAATTATGCTGTAAATATTTAATGACATATTGGTATGGAAATAAAATTATTTAAAGCTATTTTGAGTTTTTATAAAAATACGTGAATTTTATAATTTAAATTTAAAACCAATTTAATGAAATTTATTTAAATAAAAAAATTATTTACTTAAATAATAAATGATTTTGTTCTTAGTCTAGAGAAGTCTAGTTATATTTATTTAAAAATTAAATGTTTTTTATTTAACGTACTGTGTAAACATGTGGTTTTTAAAGAACAAACATTTTATTTAATTAAATTTGGAAATAACCTAAACCATTTGATAACAAACAAGTAAGTGCGCTATATTCGGCTGTGCCGAATCTTCTATACCCTTCACCATTATGGAATTTTTACAAATTCCACTATTGACAAACAATGTGTATAAAATTTAGATTTCGACAACGAATTGTTGCAATGTTGACAACGTTGCGTTGTCAACATTATATAGTGTTGTCGTACAACGGATGTTATTAAACTCTTTGGTGTCAATTTGGTACCAGGCGTGTATATTTCTTTTTCCCTCCGTGTACCATTTCATTATTCCAAGTGGCCTTATGGAATTCTCTCGCCCACGTTTTCAATTCTACCCTTGTAGCGCCGAAGGGTTTTGCCATCGTCAGGTTAACTTTCTCAAGCTCCTTTCTTTTAACAGCTTACACAACGCCTTATTATTGCCGATTTTCTCCGAGTAGCCTAGTAACCAATAAGCTCTTAGATTTAACCTGATATAGCCTTTAATATCTCCCGGAATATTTAATAAAAGAGTAAAATGGATTGTACTCATTTCCTGATTGTACGGACTCCCCCTGGAAGTTTGAGTTATGATTAGAAGTAATTTTCGTAATTTAGAAGTATATAGGTTTTAGCCTTTAGTTTAGAGTAATCCGATCTCCTGTTGGAAACCAATGACTCATAGTTTACGATCGGCCATATCTGATGTTTGCTTCCATTATGTCTAGTGTACCTCGGTAACGAGTCCTATAACCCGCTTAGGTCAATTCGCTTAAATATGTGAGCCGCTCAAATGTGAGTGTGTTCCTATAGGTCACTTATATAGTCCAGTCCAAGAACTAGGCAAACATATACGTTATTATTGCCAATTTGTGCAAATCGGCTATACAGATTAAAATGTGTAATCATAATATTAGTCGTAGACACATTATATACATATATTCCTGATTAAATTCGAAGACGAACTTATCATGTTAGTCCCTCTCGCTATTGAAAGTACGATCGAACTGAGATGAGATTGCCATTAGTCCCTCAAGTAAAAATAGAGATGTATTCGGTAGACCGAAACACGAATCCATCAAATAATGCGAGGACTTATTCTTACTCACAGAGAACACACTGTAGTAAATCTGGTATGAATAGATTAAACCCTAAATATCCCTGGACAAGGAAGGAAAATTCCATCACCATTCAACCTAGCACACTTCTCATTCGCCCGAAACACTCATAAAGAACAAAATCCGATACACTGACTCTACATTATTTACATATCATATACACTTAATACCAACTCATTTCCAACGCTTAGTCTCACAGTTACTCCTCTGTGGGGTATCTGTTGTCTCGGCAACAGCACCGAACTTATGCAGAATTGTGGACTTTACCGTACATCAGACTTTTAACCGACATGTTCTTCCCGCTAATTTGGGTTTAAATCATGCACTTCGAAAGAACCTTTCCGATAACTGGATCAAGACTAAGTCCGAAACTCTACCCTGAGGTCTATCGGTTCTCGTAGTACCAGAATATCTGGTGCTCTGGTTTGACCTTATGCCAAATCATTCCAAGGAAAGGCCGAGGATACATTTGATCATCACCAGTTAATAGTCCCGGCAGGCAGAGGTACTGGTAGTGTTATTGCAATCTTATTCCCAAGATGCAATAACACGAAGTTGAGGTTCTTTCATCATGCCCCCGGGGGAAATATTAGTATAGTAAAAAAAGTTTGTTCTATGAAATTAATCATACTGCCAAATTCTGTAGAGTTCGGTGCATAACTGACCCAAGCTTCAATAAAAAACGGAAAATCTCTCTGATATTCATATTCGATATATGATAATCAAACTAATACATGACTAAATCTTGATAATACATATCATAAATCCAAAAGTAGTCTTTCAAAATTAACTTTAAATTTACGACACATGTTTTGCTAATGAGTATTGGTAGAATTGTTAAATTTTCATATTTTCCTAAACTAAATACTCACTGGGTTTTCTATTTGCACTTAATGTGAATCACAAAACAATTCCCTTTTCAATTTACAAATTTAAAATTAATAATACATTCTTACAGTGCGTATACATAATATATTTGACTACCAGAATTTAAAACCAAACCGTATATTAATCATACGTCACATATAACAACCAACAAGACCAACCAATAAATTTACTATAAATATGTTTGTAACTAACAAACTGCCTTACAAACTAACCACATACATTCATTCACGTATCCCAAGACAAAGGGAATGAGGAAAATGTTATGAAATTATTTTCTAAAGGAAATAAAACACACACACAACACATACACACACACAGCACTATCACGTGTCATTACTTAAGGGCGGAGGAGGTGAAAAATATTTAAATGTTTAAATTATAGATAATTGCAGGAATTATAAATGAGTGAAACAACACAAAGAAAATTATTTTCATTTCAAGCAATTAATTTTGCAAATAGATAAATTAAGTTGAAACGAATTTTAAGTACCTTTTACAGTATGGATTCTACTTTTTCAATAAAAATTAACTAGAAATGTAAAAATTTTGAAGTATGAATGAAAGTTAATTAAAATTAACAGATGAAAATGAACATTTAAATATGTTATTAAATTTTATGAATATTTTATGCGAATTTTGCATGTTTAAATATAAAATTAAATATAAAAGGTGATAAAAACCAATAATCAAATGCTTACGACTGTTTTTTTTTTTTTTTTTTTTTTGTTTCTAATAACTTTTTTTATATTTTTTAAGAAAACGAAAACGGAAATTATTAGGCCTGTCACAGAATTCCATTCCGATCGAAAGTTTAATTATATCTTGTAAATAAATCGATAAAAACTGAAAAAAACTAATAACTTTAAACTATTGTCAAATCCACGTTGAAAATGTGAAGTGGTTTTATTCTGAAAAAGTTGTAAATTTCCTTTTTTGAAGAAGAAAATTAGAGAAGACAATTCCACTTTCGATCGGAATGAAATTCTGTGACAGGCCTGTATGTTGTAATAACTAATATAAACGTACATTTTCAATTAAATATTTAATTTTATAATTAATTTATTAAGCAACTGTTCAAATATATTTACTGCTAGGCGGATAGACAGACGGATATTTCTAAATTGCAACTACGCTAACTATTCCTTATGGTTACAAATTAATATATACCCTTCTCATAACGATGAAGGTTATAATTGAAGGGAATAATATATAGAATGCATTCCTTTTAATCCCTGATATTCGCTTGTGTTAGATTGAAAGGATGATTCGAAGAAATACTTCTAGTATCTCTATTGTGGGTAAAACGTTACATACATATATTGTGCTCCATAACTTTACTATCGTCCGATATTTAGAATCTAAGTTTCATGGAAGTATGTTCCTCTGAAATTTGCAATCATTGTTCCAGGGATATGTATAGTAATGTCCGAAATGACATCGCTTTAAGGATATTTGGATTAAAATTCGATGAAAGGCTAGCAGTGGAAGATTCCAACATTCGCTAAAAGGGAATAGAACTTTAGTTGTCTAATAGTTCAAAATATCTAGGAGTTACCCAGGATTCCAAAATAAAGAGAGTGTGAAATAGCTGGCCATGCAACCATCCATACTCAATATTTAATCTGGAAGAACTGACTAAGCTTTTGCATCGCAAAACCATCTTTTGTCGATCATATACGATTAAAATGATGATCATGTGCGATTATCCGCAATAGCTAATTTACACTGATCTCTGAAAAACAAAAGATGATTTGGGTGGGAGCTTTTATATTTGCAGTAACAGTCAAGCTGCCCTAAGGGTTATCAGTGTTGGTTATACGACATCCAAACAGAGGCTTAAATGTCTAAATGGGATCCCGAAACTCTTGATTCTGCACAGAATCTCAAATAAGGCTACATGTGGAATGGCGAATATCACATGGCCAACACGATCATCTGAATTTTAAAATATTTCGCAAGCTCAACTAGGATATATAATAAAAGAGGCTTCTGGCGATTGGCTTTTTGGACTTCTTGTCAGAAGTTTAAATCTTCCATAAACTTCTATAGAAGTTGTCAGGACATATAGGAAGCCATTTTCTCCACGACTTTAAGGACTTATCATAGTTGCATATGTATCTGAAGGGTAAACTCTTGTATTATTTTTCCAATAGCAATACATAAGCAGTGTGTTTCCCCAGTGGAAGTAAACACAGAGAACAACCTGTTTATGTAACTTAACTAGAATATAATCATACTTCTATCAGGGTTTATGACTAATAATTTTGTGACTTTTAAATATCATAAAAAAAAGTGTAATACGATAATGTTGTAACAAAAATTTAGGTTTTATAACAAACTTTGACCTTTTAATAGCCTAGACCTTCGTGAGAAAGGTATAATAAGTTTGACATTCTGACCCTATAACATATAAATATATATTCCGAGTGCTTATAGATAGCGGAGTCGATTAAGTTCGTAAGTTTGTTGAACTCTATTTTCTGAAGACCCGAGATATCTTCGGAAGCCAAATCTCCAACAATTCTATCAAACAGGCTTTCGAAACGTTTCCTATTTAAAATCAGCAAAATCTGTCCATAAATAACAAAAATAAAAGCAAAAATCCAAGACAACCTCTTTAAAATTTCATCAAAAATTAAATTTTTTGCGCAAGTTTAGACAAAAATAAATAACAACAACAACATACATCTTCATGTGACAGATGTTGTTTTCGTATTTTATGAACGGAACTGACTTTAAATAGAAAAACTTCTCGAAAGCATGTCTAACAGAATTATTGAAGATTTGGATCCCGAAAATATCTGCAGTCTACAGAAAATTTCAATTCAACAGACAGACACACAGATGGACAGACATGGCTTAATCAACTCCGCTATCTATAAGGATCCAGAATATATAAACATTATTTTAAAATATGAAATAATATAATATTTTTATGGGGTGTTATTTCTAATATAGAACCCGGAGTAAATGAGAACCTATAAAAGGGGAATTTTTGGTTATCTTTCGTTCTTCAAAAGGTACTTTTTGAATTTTCTATAATATTTAACCTAGAAACACGAAATTAAGCATGTAAAGCCCGGAATGAGAACTTATAAAAGGAACATTTTTGGAACTTTTTCATTGTTCAAAAGGTTCTCTTTGAATTCTCTATAATATTGAATCTAGAAACATAAAATTAAACATGTAGAGCCCGGAGTGAGAACCTACAAAAGGGGACTTTTTGGAACTTTTTCATTCTTCAAAAGGTTTTCTTTGAATTTTCTATAATATATAACCTAGAAACACGAAATTAAGCATGTATTGGCCTGGACTAAGTGAGAACCTAAAAAAGGGGACTTTTTGGTACTTTTTCTTCAAAAGGTACTTTTCGAATTTTCTATAATATTGAACTTAGAAACATGAAATTAAGCATGTAAAGCCTGAAGTAAGTGAGAACTAATATAATGGGACTTTTTGGTTCCTTTTCGTTCTTTAAAAGGTACTTTTTGAATTTTCTATAATATGTACATAAATCCTGATGAAATGAAAATCTATAAGAGTATATTTTTTTGGTACTTTTTGTTCTTCAACTAGTACTTTTTTTATTTTTTATAATATTGAACCTATTATAAAAACGTACTTTTACGTCATTCAAATGGTACTTTTTTTGATTTTATATATTATTGAACCAAAAATCATACACATGGAATGAACATTTTTAAATTTGTTGGTCCTTTTCGTCTTTTTCTCACTTGTTAAGTCATGAATATGAAACATCAAGTAATTAATATAAAAAATCGTGCATTTAATATTAAAAGTGTTCTAATGATATCAATTTATCTAATGCATCAGATAAGTTTTTGTGATCCATTAAATAATTTTAATAAAATATACAACCAGTTTTCATTACATGTACTCTAATTGAAAGGCTCAAATGACATTTTTTCATGATAACCCTTTTTTCATGACCTTTAATATATTTTTATATTAGGACCTATTGACAGGCGAAAAAACGATTTTGTTCAAATAGCCACTAAACAAATATAAGTAATTACTTTATTTAAAAATGTAAGAAATTTACATGACAAAAAACACGTTCGTATTTCAATATTTGAATAACGTCTCATGTATTATGAATTTAATCAAAATAAAACTCAATTTATTTACTATTTGTTCAAGCCCAAAAAAAACAAACAATAATTTTCACCTAAAAAAATCTAAACTTTCAATAAAAAACGTTTGTGTGTTAAGCTATTTTTGTAAATAAAAATCTATTTTAAACACTCATAGAAAAGTGTTTTTTATTTACATTTCTTTCATATCATGCAGCATGTCACCAAACCATTAATAAACCAATATTATTCAACCAAATCCCCTACCCACCATTTAAACTCTTACACACAACCGTGCCGCTATTAAGAAATAGAAAAAAAACAAAAGAAGGTCATTCTGGTCGTCTTATGCATGTCATACAGTCGTTCGTCCATCGTTGTATATTCTTTATGCATAATTAATGTTAGAATTTTATTATTAGAAAAAGGTGCTAAAATCACACAAACGTTTATTATTTTTTATTAATTTTTTTTCTATTTCAACTTACACTTGACCTATACTTTGTAGAAACTACTATAAAATGTAAAATAGCAAGAAATACTAAAATAAAACTTATAACAACAACAACAACTAATGAGAAAATAATTGTCTTTTAGTCATTTGTTTGAAAAAAAAATATTAGATCACATGAGGAAAATATTTAATAGATAAAAAAAACTAATAAATACAATTTACAATTAAGTGGACTGAATGGCAAATGTAGGAAAATAAAAACACCATAAAATGTAACGATTAACAAATAGATCTTTATAATTACCCCGTGTGACAGCCAAAAATGACTCGACATTTGATCTAGTGCGGTTTGATGTAGTTTGATTACAAGGTTTACATGGACGGACAGACGAACGGACGGACAGACGAACGGACGGACACACGAACGGACGGACAGACGGACAGACGGACGGACAGACGGACGGACATAGCTAAATCGACTCAGAAAATGATTCTAAGCCGATTGGTATACTTTAAGGTAGGACCAATATTATTGTGGGTTACAAACATCAGCACAAACTCAATATACCCTCCCCACTAAAGTGGTGTAGGGTATAAAAATCAAATCCAGAAAAGTCCCCTTTTATAGATCAATCAGGGTGTTGCGTGTATGCATTCAAACCAAAACAAAAATGTACCAAAAATTCTTTCCTACAGATTTGCATTAATTTAGGTCTCTTAATATTTACTTTTATGTTTCAATTGTTCAATATTATAGAAAATGCAAAAAGTACCTTTTATAGACATTTTAAAAAGTATGTATCTTTAGAACAACGAAATAGTACCAAAAAAATCCCCTATTTTGTAGTTTCTCACTAAATCAGGGCTCTACATGCTTAATTTCATGTTTCTAGGTTCAATATTATAGAAAATTCAAAAAGTACATTTTGAAGAACAAAAAAGTACCAAAAAGCCCCTTTTTATAGGTTCTCACTTTCTCCGGGCTCTACATGCTCAATTTCATGATTCTAGCTACAATATTATAGAAAATTCAAAAAATAACTTTTGAAGAACGAAAACGTACCAAAAAGTCCCTTTTTGTAGGTTCTCATTAATTCCGGACTCTACATGCTTAATTTCATGATTCTAGCTTCAATATTATAGAAAAATCAAAAATGACCCATTAAAGAACTAAAAAGTACCAAAAATAGTCCAAATAACAACCATTTTTAATTTAAAATTTAAATTGTTTTCCATCCCCGCTTAATTTCCAACACACAATTTTCCATCCCTGATTTTGGCATTAACAAGACATGTAACTTGTTGAATAACATTTGCTATATTAAGCTGTATGTTAAGAGCCCTTTCAAAGGGCTTCTCGTCCTGCTCTCGTTAGGTTCACCCCATACGATCTTTGGATTTGACTCCTCCGGGAAGCCTGAAGTGGCTATTGATGCAGTGGGTACTATGGATGGCACTGCGGTGTCCTTATCAGGCCTAGGAATATCAGTCGTTTAAACTGGCACCATCCCGATTTTGGAAAGCTCCACTGTTCTGTCTTCTGGCGAGTGAGTGATTTCCTCCTCACTTTTAGGATTTGATTCCTCATTGTTACCAGTATTGTGTCCTTGTCGGAGCCAGTATGTGACATAGAGAGGACAGTGAAATTCTGGAGCACTTTCTTTGCCATTGTCAGGCTTTCACCGAAATTATATCCAAATATCTTGGAAGTGATATTATTCAGCATATCTCAAGAAAACTGATTGGAAAATTCTTAGGAACTACGTCCAGGAAACTGAGTAAACTGAGAAAAGAGTTGCTACTAGTACCTCTAGTCTGTTGGTACTATAAACTGGTGATGATCAAATGTATTCTCGGTCTATCCTTGACATAGGGTGGAAACAGAGAAACACATAATCTGGTGCACGTGGTGGCTGTGGTTTAAATCCAAATTCGCGGGAAGAGAATGTCGGTTAAAAGACTGAAGCACGGTAAACCCTATAAGTGGGGATAAGTTTGGTGTTGTTGCCGAAGTTAACAGACACCCCACAGAGGAGTTACTGTAGGACTAAGCGTTGGAAATGAGTTGGTGTTAAATGTATATGATACAGGATGAATGTAGAGGTATACGGAACTTACCCCATATACGTAGAGTGTGTGTGTCGGATGTTGTTTTCTATGAGTGTGTCGAATAAATGAGAAGTGTACTGGGTTGAATGGTGATGAATGGTTATAAAAGTGATACCATTGATGTTTCCTTCCTTGTCCAAGTATGTACAGGGTTTACTCTGTTCATACCAGATTTAATACAGTGTGTTCTCTGTAAGTAAGAACAAAATCCTCGGCTTATTTAATGAATTCGTGTTTCGATCTCGAAAGTTAACCAACGGGACAGCAATGGTCAGAGATTAGGTAGCTCGAGTACTTGATCAAAATTGCCACCTGCTTGTAAGATACATAATGGGGCGGTGGTGAATCGTCTAGTCAGCTCAGCCAGCGGTTGAAAAAGTACTACCGTGAAATAAGGCTGACACGGCAGGTGTTTGAGATAATTCCGCATACACGTGTAAGAGTACTCCTCAAAGGACTAGGACTGGTCCAAAATTAATCCAAATATATGGAAAAAAACATACTCCATTTGACATTGTGATGTCCTAGGTAATGACCACGTAATCCATCTATGCATTACATCGGAGTAATCCCAAAACTACTGTCTTGCTAAAATTATGGGAGTACATGATCCGCAACATGGTCCCATGTACTTTAGGCTATGGACCATGTTGTTTTAAAAAAGAAATAAACATGATCCATGCCTGCATTACATAGGACTACGAAACGGATCATGTACTCCAATAATACTTACGGGGGAGTAATTTTTGGACCTGTTTTTTTTTAACAAAAATAAACATGACATAAACATGACATATAAACATGTCCTAAGTAAGAACCACGTAATCCATTCATGCATTACATCGGAATAATCCCAAAACTACTCCCTTGCTAAAATTATGTGAGTACATGATCCGCAATATAGTCCCATGTAATGCAGGCTATGGACGATGTTGTTTTCATAGGACTACGAAACGGATCATGTACTCCAACAATGTTTACAGGGGAGTAGTTTTTAGATAACCTAAATGGATCATGTACCCCAATAATTTTTACAGGGTTTTTGCTCATATCTCCGTTATTTTTGGACCGATTTTGCTTTGTAGTTTTTGGTCCCGAAGATATATGGGGTCTTCAGAAAATTGATTTTAAGAAACACAGACGGACACAGCTTAATCGACTCCGCTATCTATAAAACTAGAAATATCCATACATAAATATATACAGAGGGAAAAAGAAATATACATGCCTGGTATCAAATTGACACTAAACTGTTTATAATTTTTCAATAACATCCGTTGTCAAAGTATATACATACATACGTACGACAACACTATGTAATGTTGACAACATTGCAACAATTCGTTGTCGAAATCTAAATTTTTTACACATCCGTTGTCTAAATGTTAACAAACGTGGTAAGTTCACTATTGACAAACAATCCGCTGCCAATAGTGAGCTTACCACGTTTGTTAAAATTTAGATTTCGTCAACGAATTGTTGCAATGTTGACAACGTTGCGACATAGTGTTGTCGTACGTATGTATATACTTTGACAACGGATGTTATTAAAAGATTATAAATTCTTTGGTGTCAATTTGGTACCAGGTGGGTATATTTCTTTTTCTTTTTATAAGGTCGGAAAATTATATTATAGAAATTACAAACGGAAAATACTAGAAGAAGGAAAATAAGGACTTCTTGTAGTTGAACATATTTGTAAATTAAATAAGAATTAAATAAGTGTTTCGAAAATGTTTTCTTTCATCAATATATATTTATAATTTTCAATACCAAATCTCTAGTTAAAATTTATTCAGAAATTCACTTTTGCATGCTCATAGAACACCCCATATACATTACATACATTTACATTTATATGTTATATCTTATACTTCAAAGCAAATGTTGTCCTTAACGAATGCATTCCTTTAAATGTTTTGTTAACATAGTTCTATATAGCAAAGTACTATTTCAAACACTTTCATGTCATTTAAGCAGCTTTTCTATTAGACTATTAGAAAACAAATCTACTTTTATATAAGACCTATTGCTTAGCTAAACTTAGAATGTTTTTAGTATTTATACAATATTTTAAATAATTTACAAAAAACAATTAAAAAAATTGTACTGGTAAAAGAAAATTTAAATAAATAAGAAACTTTGCTTAACCAAACCCTTTTGGAAGCTAAATCCTTTTTTTTAAATTTAATACTCTGTTCTATTCCCTTATTTAAAAGAGTTGTTGTTCTATCTTTTGATTTATTATTGTTTTTTTTTACAACAAAAACTGCGCTTTTTATAAGTATTGTTAGAAATTTGCTGGCATCTTTTAATTGTTGAATACAGAAATAACAAATAAATAAAAAAAAACAAAACACCAACTACTAAGACATTTTATTTTTTTTTTGCAAATTAATGTCAAATAAAAATCTTTAATTAATTGAAATTTTTAGGCCACAAAAGTCAAGGATAATTTTGCCGATCAAACTTTTCGTTATCCGGTCATGTTGCTCGGCAAAAATAAGGATCTTACCATAGCGGCAACAGGGAATTCTAGAAAAAGATTTTCCAAATATGATAAAGTAAATATTTTAACAACAAAAAAAACCAAAAAAAATTAATAATGTTTTTTTTTAATTTATATTTATAAGATTAAAAAAACAACACATTTTTTATGTTTTTCTAAATAGCAATAACATTTTATACTAAAACATCACCTTTTAATATACAAAATTAAATGTGTTTTTAATAAATTTATTTATTTATATTTATTTCTTTAATTATTACTGAAATATTGAATGTTGTTATTATTAAATAAATGTTTTATTTATTAAAAAATTTACTATATTACTTATTTATATATAATCCTATTGCATTTTTGTTGAAAATAATTCAAGTTGTATATAATATTAGGGCTACTCTCAGGCTACGCCATATGTCATAAATTGTTTGTTGTATAATAAAAACTATAAGTGCCAAATTACACAGGCCAACAAATTTTTAACCCAGCGGCCAAAGAGTCTTTATCTTAGGAATCAAGCTACGCTCAAATATGGTATTTTTTCCAAAATTTACTGCATGTTATCTTAAAACCCTGTTGTGATAAAGAAATTCTAATGTCGTATTCAGATTCAGCGCACCTTTGTTCTTTATAAAAGTTACTTTCAAATTTGGTCTCAGTTATCAATTTAAATATCAGTGGTTACATATTGTTTACAATGATGGATTTCGGCACCCAATATGTCAGATAATTTTGAATCCAATAATCTTCGACTGCTTGTAACTAGTCCGCAGTTCTTTATTAACAATAAGCAAATACCATTGACTTTTTAAAATCGGTCCAAAATCCATAAAGCTCATAAATAACTGGTAATAAATACACCGTTCACACGAAGCAATTATTCGTCATTCACGCTCTCATTCCTCATAAAACCCCCAATTACGCACTGTATTACATGATTCGTAATACAAAATTTCACCTGCGAATTTTTCTTTTATCTTGGACCTGAACTCAGGGGATGGCCCCTACTCATGCAGTGCATTGTGCTGGAACTAGAAAAATAGTTTGTGGGAGGGAGGATACAGGGAGTAGTATTCGTAGACATTTAATTTAAACCTTTTCACATCGAAAGTGGCAAAAAATACTTCTGCAGGAATTTTGTTCCACATACGAACTTTACGGCTGAAGAATGAATTTTCTCTGTAATGTGTTGTGCGGTCCATTGGCCAATCGACCACAAATGGGTGTGTTCTTGATGAGAGTCGTGTGTTGAGTAAACAAGTTCCCTAATTTCAGAGGAACACATTCCATTATAGTATCGAACAATGAAATACACCCCACGTTTGCGACGGTGCTCCAGTGAATCAATAGATTTAGATACCCTAGCCTTCACCGAATAGTATGTACCTTCGCCCTCTCCTGTACGCGATCGAGTCCAAAATAGACTTCGAAGCACCATACATAAGAGTTGTATGTATTCCATTTTCGGTCGGATATTTGTCATAATCAGCTGTTTGTTTTCAACGCTTATCCTATAAGACCCCCTTTTTGAAAATACACTTATAGTGCATGGATCGATATACTCTAACTGATTCTCCAGAATTTTGTTGCTAATCAATATTATTATTAAAAAAACCAGCATAAACCTGGTTAATAATTGGGATTATGGATCGACCTCTATATATTTTAAAAGAGAGATTAATGTCATAAATAAACTCTTTTTTGTCGAATTGTATTATAATACTAAAATGTTAGCTAGGGTTAATTATGAACCGAGCCAAATAGAATTTTGAAGAAGACTTTTTGATCCTATAAAACTGGATTATGTCGAATTTTATCCCTATGCATGCTTTTGTAAGGAAGTTATTTCTGAAATGCGCCTAATATAAGGACTTGCATCCAATATGAACCGATTTTTATATCGTTTTCTTACAGGGATTTAGGTTTCTATATAACTTGCCCACATCGAATTTCATTGTTAAGCCAGTTAAAAGATTTAAAGTAATTTTCTAAAGGAGATCTTCTAAGGGGAGTCAAGGGGAGATACATAAAATTAACTACATAGTGCCAAACTTCAGTTCACTTGCTATACCACTTTTCTGGGGGCTACTTATATCGCGGCTATACGCAAATGTAGAACGATATTGTCCACTTGCAATACCAAACAAACCTTATCTATAGGGAATACAGCCCACTACTAGATCCTACCGTGTAGTCCCTATCGTACTTTCAACAGACAGACATTCGGACGGACATGGCTCTATCGCCTTAGAACTTTATAAGGGCCCAGAAGTATATTACTTGTGGATATATGAACGATATTGTGTTACAATGTGTTACAAACGGAATGAAAAAATCACACTTCTTTTTAGGTCCACTTTCTGTTTAACCGATATACATTGTGCAATCGTTCAAAAGAATTACTGGCGTTCAAAATATAACTGAGTCTTTTTTAAAATTAAAAATCAGAATCAGTTTGTTTAATATGAACCTAAATACTTTCACTAAATTTTGTGTGTATCGGTCCATATTTAAAGTCCAAATCGATTTTAAAATTAATGGTTGATAGATAACGTCTGATGAGTAAAACAAAAAAAGATAAATCCAATGAATCTTTAGAAGCTTTTTGTAAACTGTATCAAATATCTCAACATACAATTTATGACATTTACTTATGATCCTGAGATTTGTCCTTTAATCAAAATGTGAATGCAATCTATTTCAATATAAATTAATACTTAATTCTTATTTTTTATCATTATTATAGTACATTAATGAAACTCATTTACCTCTGATACCGGATGAAGCCATACAGTCTTTATCGGAAAGTGATATGCTCAAGGTAGAAAAACGTATGGAAAGAAGACGAAAACTTTTATCGGAGAAATGTACGGAATTGGGTCTAGATGTAGTTGGTAAGTTAAAGTTAGGCAAATGAACAAAATTTTAAAAATTACTTTAACGAGTTCAATTCGAAACTAAATTAAAATCGGACAGAACCCTGTTTATTCTATTACTTAAGTATTTGTCACTTATTATATGACTATATCACATAAGTGAGAAAACAAATGATCTTCGATATGCTGCCCTACATATAGGATATTAAGTTGGAGCTTATTATGATATTAATATCGACTCTACAGGGTCCAATTCTAAACTTTTATGGAATTCCATTTCATATGCATTTTACATTATGTTTTCTAAATATGACTATTTCCGAAAGTGTATCCACAGTTAAATAATTCCTTTTTTATAGCGAAACACAATTACTACTGCATACGTAATTAACCCTAAATCAAAAGAATAATAATCTCTAATTAATTTACATGCATATTAAAATATGTATCTACAACATATACCGGCGGATAGAGAAACAGATAAAAAAATCACCACTACACACACACTATTGGCATTTTTTCATTGAAATTGCACTGAAAAAAATATTTGGTTATTTTTAATTTTGAAGATTAAATTGCATTACTGTAAAATGCGAATATTTATAAACAAAGTGTAAACAATGTACTTAAGAATGATAATTTCTTCACATAGAAACAACATTTCTAATTAAAATGTACAAGAAAAGTATGAAACAATATTAACTTATTTACTTTCATTGTTATGCATTCTAGAAAATTATTTAGAGTGTACGTTGTTTTTGTAAATTATGCTCTTGCTTTTGCAAGTTGTTTTTGTTTTTTTCAAGTTGTGTTTGCAATTTCTTTAACAAAGCGACATCAACCTGCTTTGTTGAATGCTGTCAAGCAACTAAATAAAATATTTGTATTTTTGATGCTCTTGTTTAGAGGTTCGTATGCGATCGTGTTGTGTACATGTAATTTGCCGAAAATCTTCGTTATCAGAACAATACTAGCGCCGACGTCTGATCTACAACTATAAGCTTCTCTAATAATGCCATTTTTATTAAAAATAAATGAACAAAAACTGTTTTTCAATAACATGAATTAAAGTAAAAAAACATAATAGAAAAAAAGACATTTAATACCCACCAATGCCAATCCTTCTTTTATGCTCTTGTCACGAACATCATAATCCGCTTTTTATAATCACAAATAAACCCCTAAAAACAAACAGACCAATATTTAAACACTCACACACCCAACAACATTTCAAACTTTAACAAGTGTATCCCCCTTTTAAAAGTAAATATTGTCCCGTTAAATCAACACCGGATGTTTTAAATAGCGGCCTACTATTTCCTATATGTATGACATACCATAACTATTTACAGCGGCAACAAGCAACCACATACATATGACCCACTTTTATTTTAACATTTTAATACTGTCAAAAGATATCTAGAGAGAAAAGGGAAATTAAAGAGAAACTCATCTGAAAATAATATTGAAATAACTTTCGTTTATTCTTTATTTATTCTTTTTGTTTTTTGCATTTATTTGCAGGCACCGATTCATGGCATAAGCCAAATCCTTGGGAATTTTTAGTCAATAAAAAACATCATATCATATGGTAAGTTTAATTAATGCATTATTTATAAATATATTAGGGTGACTTCAGAAAAAAGTACTGCTTCATGAAAACGATTATAAACTTTTCACTAGCCTATCGACTATAGACCTCTGTGTAGTCTCTCGACTGTAGACGTTTATAGAACAGCCTATAGTCTCGACCGTAAGCTGTTCTATAGTCTCGACTGTAGACTGTTCTACAGTCTCGACTATAGACTGTTCTATGGTCTCGACTATACACTGTTCTATAGTCTCGACTATAGACTTTTCAATAGTCTCGACTATAGACTGTTCTATAGTCTCGACTATAGACTGTTCTATAGTCTCGACTATAGACTGTTCTATAGTCTCGACTATAGACTGTTCTATAGTCTCGACTATAGACTGTTCTATAGTCTCGACTATAGACTGTTCTATAGTCTCGACTATAGACTGTTCTATAGTCTCGACTGTAGACTGTTCTACAGTCTCGACTATAGACTGTTCTATGGTCTCGACTATACACTGTTCTATAGTCTCGACTATAGACTTTTCAATAGTCTCGACTATAGACTGTTCTATAGTCTCGACTATAGACTGTTCTATAGTCTCGACTGTAGACTGTTCTATAGTCTCGACTATAGACTGTTCTATAGTCTCGACTATAGACTTTTCAATAGTCTCGACTATAGACTGTTCTATAGTCTCGATTATAGACTGTTCTATAGTCTCGACTGTAGACTGTTCTATAGTCGCGACTGTAGACTGTTCTATAGTCTCGACTGTAGACTGTTCTATAGTCTCGACTATAGACTGTTCTATAGTCTCGACTATAGACTGTTCTGTAGTCTCGACTATAGACCGTTCTATAGTCTCGACTAAAGACTGTTCTATAGTCTCGACTAAAGACTGTTCTATAGTCTCGACTATAGACTGTTCTATAGTCTCGACTATAGACTGTTCTATAGTCTCGACTATAGACTGTTCTATAGTCTCGACTATAGACTGTTCTATAGTCTTGACTATAGACTGTTCTATAGTCTCGACTATAGACTGTTCTATAGTCTCGACTATAGACTGTTCTATAGTCTCGACTATAGACTGTTCTATAGTTTCGACTACAGACTGTTATATAGTCTCGACTATAGACTGCTATATAGTCTCGACTATAGACTGTTATATAGTCTCGACTATAGATTGTTCTATAGTCTCGACTATAGACTGTTCAATACTCTCGACTATAGACTGTTCAATACTCTCGACTATAGACTGTTCAATAGTCTCGAATATAGACTGTTCTATAGTCTCGACTATAGACTGATCTATAGTCTCGACAATAGACTGTTCTATAGTCTCGACTGTAGACTGTTCTTTAGTTTCGACTATAGACTTTTCTATAGTTTCGACCATAAACTGTTCTATACTCTCCAATATAGATTGTTCTATAGTCTCGACTATAGACTGTTCTATAGTCTCGACTATAGACTGTTCTATAGTCTCGACTATAGACTGTTCTCTAGTCTCCACTATAGAAGTATCTACAGTCCAGACTATAGACTGTTCTATAGTCTCGACTATAGACTGTTCTATAGTCTCGACTATAGACTGTTCTATAGTCTCGATTATAGACTGTTCTATAGTCTCGACTGTAGACTGTTCTATAGTCTCGATTATAGACTGTTCTATAGTCTCGACTATAGACTGTTCTATAGTCTCGACTAGAGACTGTTATATAGTCTCGACTATAGACTGTTATATAGTCTCGACTATAGACTGTTCTATAATCCCGATTATAGACTGTTCTATAGTCTCGACTATAGACTGATCAATAGTCTCGACTATAGGCTGTTCTATAATCTCGACTATAGACAGTTATATAGTCTCGACTATACACTGTTGTATAGTCTCGACTATAGACTGTTATATAGTCTCGACTATAGACTGTTCTATAGATTCGACTATAGACTATAGATTTGACTATAGACTGTTCTATAGTCTCGACTATATACTGTTGTATAGTCTCACCTATAGACTGTTCTATAGGTGAGACTGTTCCATAGTCTCGACTATAGACTGTTCCGTAGTCTCAACTATGCGACTGTAGACTGTTCTATAGTCTCGACTATAGACTGTTCTCTAGTCTCCACTATAGAAGTATCTACAGTCCAGACTATAGACTGTTCTATAGTCTCGACTATAGACTGTTCTATAGTCTCGACTATAGACTGTTCTATAGTCTCGATTATAGACTGTTCTATAGTCTCGACTGTAGACTGTTCTATAGTCTCGATTATAGACTGTTCTATAGTCTCGACTATAGACTGTTCTATAGTCTCGACTAGAGACTGTTCTATAGTCTCGACTATAGACTGTTCTATAGTCTCGACTATAGACTGTTCTATAGTCTCGACTATAGACTGTTCTATAGTCTCGACTATAGACTGTTCTATAGTCTCGACTACAGACTGTTCTATAGTCTCGACTATAAACTGTTCTATAGTCTCGACTATAGACTGCGCTATAGTCTCGACTATAGACTGCGCTATAGTCTCGACTATAGACTGCGCTATAGTCTCGACTATAGACTGTTCTATAACCTCGACTTTAGACTCGATTATGTTCTATGGATTAAATATAGACAATTCTAATGTTAGGATCGGCTCAATTATAGACCTTTTTGTAGTCAACTATTGACAGCCTTATATAAATTGTAGTCTCGACTGTAGTTAGTTCTAAAGTCTCTTACACATACAATTTACATAATTTTCGAAAATAAATATTTTGGGGCTAGATCCTATCGGATAGCGAAAAAAAATATGAACATTGAGTAATAGCGATGTAGGTTTTGGGTCAATTATAAACTGTATTCTTCAAATTGGTTTGCAAAAGTGAGTGTGGGACCAATAATTGTTGGGTGTTACAAACAATTCACAAAAAAATTTCTGCGCCCAACGTTTCCAACAACTATTGTTTATTTTTTGTAATCCGTATAGGGATAACAATTTGTAAATAAAAATTCGACAGAGATTTTGCCCAACCCTTTATGAATCCTTCGTCATATGTAAACAACTAGTAGTACATAAAATCTTTTTTAACTTTTATTTTTTATGTCCTTACAGGTGCAATGTATTTAAAGCTGCCTCTTCATCATGGATGTTTAATTTTAATGTTTTAGCTGGCTATTCAGCGGATTTTTTGCACAAAACAAAAGAAATTTTATTACATTTAGCACGCGAACGGTATCCTCGTGTTACGTTAGAAGAGGTAAATAATAAACTATAACTGTAATATATAGAATTTAAAGGAATTAATTCATAAATATATTGATTCTATTCTTTTTCCTTTTTATCTTTACAGCTTCATACAGCTCAAAATAATTCTATAACATTTTTAATTGCACGCCATCCATTCGAAAGACTGTTAAGTGCTTATCGCGATAAATTCGTTTATGCGATACCCCATTCGTTTCACGATAAACTGGGGAGAAAAATAGTGCGTACTTATCGAAAAAAGGTGGGTTTCTTATATCGTTTTATCTGAACGTTTTTTTGTAAATTTCTTTATTTATTTCCAGAGCCAACAATTAAAACCTCCCAAATATCCAACATTTTCGGAATTTGTACGCTGGCTGTTGGATCAAATCAAACATGGCAATCATTTGGATATGCATTTTGTGGCCTCAACACAATTCTGTACGCCGTGTTTGATAAATTTCGATATAATTTTAAAATTTGAAACTCTTGAGGAGGATCAATTGTATCTCATTGAAAAGACTGGCTTAAAACGTATTATTGCTCCCGAGTGGCGAAATATGGGCAAGGGCAAGAATACGCTGGAATTGCTGCAACAGTTCTATTCGAAATTATCGAGAAATGAATTGGATGGATTGTATGATTATTATAGGTAAGTTTTTGAAAATAACTGTATCGAATATCGACTTTAGGCAGTTCTATAGTCTCGACATTATAGTCTCAACTACAACAAGTTCTATAGTCCAGACTATGTTCTCTAGTGTGGACTATAGTCTGGACTATAGACAGTTCTATAGTCTGGATTATAGACAGTTCTATAGTCTGGATTATAGACAGTTCTATAGTCTGGATTATAGACAGTTCTATAGTCTAGACTATAGACAGTTCTATAGTCTGGATTATAAACAGTTCTATAGTCTGGATTATAGACAGTTCTATAGTCTGGATTATAGACAGTTCTATAGTCTGGACTATAGACAGTTCTATAGTCTGGACTATAGTCAGTTCTATAGTCTGCACTATAGACAGTTCTATAGTCTGGACTATAGACAGTTCTATAGTCTGGACTATAGACAGTTCTATTGTCTGGACTATAGACAGTTCTATAGTCTGGACTATAGACAGTTCTATAGTCTGGACTATAGACAGTTCTATAGTCTGGACTATAGACAGTTCTATAGTCTGGACTATAGACAGTTCTATAGTCTGGACTATAGACAGTTCTATAGTCTGGACTATAGACAGTTCTATAGTCTGGACTATAGACAGTTCTATAGTCTGGACTATAGACAGTTCTATAGTCTGGACTATAGACAGTTCTATAGTCTGGACTATAGACAGTTCTATAGTCTGGACTATAGACGGATCTATAGTCTGGACTATAGACAGTTCTATAGTCTGGATTATAGACAGTTCTATCGTCTGGATTATAGACAGTTCTATAGTCTGGACTATAGACAATTCTATAGTCTGGACTCTAGGCAGTTCCATAGTCTGGACTAAGACTGGACTATAGACAGTTCTAAAGTCTGGACTATAGACAGTTCTATAGTCTGGACTATAGACAGTTCTATAGTCTGGACTATAGACAGTTGTATAGTCCAGACTATAGACAGTTCTATAGTCTGGACTATAGACAATTCTATAGTCTGGACTCTAGGCAGTTCCATAGTCTGGACTAAGACTGGACTATAGACAGTTCTATAGTTTGGACTAGAGACAGTTCTATAGTCTGGACTATAGACAGTTCTATAGTCTGGACTATAGACAGTTCTATAGTCTGGACTTTAGACAGTTGACAATTCTATAGTCTGGACTATAGACAGTTCTATAGTCTGGACTATAGACAGTTGTATAGTCTGGACTATAGACAGTTCTATAGTCTGAACTATAGACAGTTCTATAGTCTGGAAAATATAGACAGTTCTATAGTCTGGACTATAGACAGTTCTATAGTCTGGACTATAGATAGTTCTATAGTCTGTACTATAGACAGTCCTATAGTCTGGACTATAGACAGTTCTACAGTCTGGACTATAGACAGTCCTATAGTCTGGACTATAGACAGTTCTATGGTCTAGACTATAGACAATTCTATAGTCTGGATTATAGACAGTTCTGTAGTCTGGACTATAGACAGTTCTATAGTCTGTACTATAGACAGTTTTATAGTCTGGACTAT
The DNA here is from genome assembly GCF_015586225.1 of Lucilia sericata. Classification (NCBI taxonomy): domain Eukaryota; kingdom Metazoa; phylum Arthropoda; class Insecta; order Diptera; family Calliphoridae; genus Lucilia; species Lucilia sericata. Next base: position 182,639 of record NW_023994415.1, on the reverse strand, counting down.
AGACAGTTATATTATCTGGACTATAGACAGTCCTCTAGTCTGGACTATAGACTGTTCAATAGTTATAAATGTCGTCTTTTATAAACAATCCTTTTTAACTTTTTAAATTATTCCATTATTTCTAGATATGATTTTGAATTATTCAACTATAGTGCAACTTCGTATTTTAATATTGCGAAAGCTAAAGAACTAGATATACCCGAAGAGACAGCAGCACTATTAGGAAAGCCGCATGCATAAATTTTACTACCTGCTATACACAGCATTTACGTTAAGAAATGACACCAAAAAAAAAAGCTTCAACAAAAAAAGATAGATTTAACAAATCAACACGTCCCAGATACTTGTACATCATTACGGATAAAAGTACGATCGCTTACATACATACATAATAATTCATCCATAAAAGCACAGGTTGTTCTCTAACTTACTATTTTTGATGCAGAGTTGGAAACACAGAAAACGCTTAAGAATACAATTGTAGTTTTGAATTCATTTCCCCATGAATTTAGTGCGTTTATTGCAATTTGCAAAATGTTAAGAATAAAAAAAGTTAGAATCCATTCGAATTGAAATTCGAAGATGAAAAAAAAAGACAACTAATTTGTACAATAATTTTAATATGCGTCAATAATTGAAACATTGTAGAAAACTAGTATTAAGTAAAATTTATTATAAATATCACACGCATAGCGCTTTTTACTTTAAATTTATAATAATGAGACCCAAGACATGACACTGACGGACTGAAATGACAACAGACAAATAAACAAATTAAAATAATTTTAATTATAAAAATATAAAACAAAAATAACAAGCAAGCAACCAAAAAAAACGAAACCAAAACAATGAACTCTAATATAATTAAAATTTAATTAAATAAATTGATAAATTATTGAGCGTTTTTAAGTAAGAATTGTATTAGAATTAAAAGAAAGAAAGAATTTTGAGAGACTCACTGTTTGCTTGAATTAAACATCATTCATACAAATTTATTAAACAAAATTTTTATAATTTGTTTTCTATTTATAAACCTTTGATAAGTGTTTATTAAGAAAACTTTTAGTTTGCTCTAAGAGTTCTAGTTTTCGTTTTAAGAAATGCAAAACTTTTAAAGTAAACTAATAGTTTTTGTTCAAAAATGTTTCTACACATTATAGCTTATTCATGTAACAAATCGTGTTAGCTCCAAAGAAATCTGCTGTTTTATTTTGCATTACTTACGTAGTCACGTGTTTCTCACCCTATGGCCTTCATTTTCTTTGTAACTAATACTATATCGTGTTAATCTTCATAAATTTGATGCATTTCTAAACAAATCGCTCGCTATTTTTTCAATTGTAAATTAAAAGTTTGTTAAAGTAATTTTAAGTAGTTGCCACATTTTTTACTTTTACATTAACAAATACATACAAACATACATACTTAGTGAATTGTTCTTTATATAAAAAAAAACTTATTTTTAGTATTTATTCAAAAATTAGTTACATCCATAAAAACATAAATATTTTGTTAAGTATTGAATGAATAAAATAAAACAAAATTCTAAAATAAACGAAACGCTTAAACAACTCAAGGGAATGGGAAAAGATTTTGGTAGGTAAGTAACGATTTAAAATTTTAACCTATTTATAGAAGAAAATTTCAATAAAAGTTTTCTATAAACTTCTGCTAAAAATGTTTAAAGTATAGACTATGGGCTATTTAATGGACTCGACTATATACTGAACTATAGTATCGATTTTAAATAATTCAATAGTCTCGACTATGGATAGTTCTAAAGTCTCGACTATACACTGATCTAAAGCTTCGACTATATGCTATTCTAAAGTATGAATTTTAGACTATACAATAGTCTCGTCATAAGACTATTTTATAGTCCCGACTTAAAAATATTCCATAGCCTCGAGTTTAGACAAAACTATAAATAATTCTAGTGTCGGCTATGGACTATTCTATGAAATTGATGGTAGACTATTCTATATTCTGGACTAAAGACTTTTCTATAGTCTAGACTTTAAGACTATTCTACATTATCGACTATAAACTAGTTATTATAAATCCTCATTTAGATTATAGATTGTTTTAAAGTCTCTTCATAACACCATTCTCTAGTTTCGACTTAAATAACACCATTCCATAGCCTCGAATTTAAACAATATAAATAATTTTAGTCACGACTAAATAATTTTCCATAGACTCGACTTCAACAGAACGTTATTCGTTCGATTGTCTCGATTACAGTCAGTTAATTAATCGCTACTATAGACAGTTCTATAACTTCGATGAGTAGAAGTTATATAGGCCCCTATTCTGCATTTCAATTCGAATCGAAATTTTCTCCGTTTGGCAACTTTGGTATTCTGCATTTCGATTCGGCTCTCCGCCACATAAACAACTTACAAAAACGTAGGTACGATCGTAACGCAGAATACACACATTCGTAAAGCATTGAAACGAAATGGAATTGCTTCTTTTTTTCTTACAATTCAGTTTTTTTGGTGAAATACCTTTTTTCGGTCGTTGCGTAACTGAATGCTTAAACGTAATCGAAATATCACCTATAACAAAAATTTTAGTCTTATCTATAGCCCATTTAATGTTCTATATTTTCGATTGTACACAGTTTTGTAGTTTCGATTAAAGACCACTCTAAACTAGAGATTGTTCCAGAGTCTTTACTACTACAGATAGTTCTATGCTACAGATAGTTCTATATTCAGATAGTGCTACGCGCTGCTTCTTATGAACAGTACTTGAGGAAATTTATGATTAGCAAAAAACGGAAAAATTCCATCATCAAAATGGCTGATGCGGTGTTCGAATAGGTATTTATTTTAATTCGTTTCATGAAGTTTTAGACATGACTATAGACAGTTCTATAACATCGGCTATAAATAATTCTATATTCTCGACAACAGATAGTTCTATAGTTTCGAATAGGCATTGTTATATTATACACTATAAACATACAGTTCTATAGTCTCCACTATAGACTATAGAATTGTTTATAGTCTCGACTATAGACAGTTCTTTAGTCTCGGCTATAGATAGTTTTATAGTCTTGACTATAGACAGTTTTATTGTCTCTACTATGGGCAGTACTATAGTCTCCACTATACAGAGTTCAATATTATTGACAGCAGAAAGTTTTATAGTCTTGACTATGGACATTTCTTTAGTTTCGACTAAACGTTTCGACTATAGACATTTCTTTACTCTCGATTATAAACTTTGCTAATATCTCAACTACAGATTTTTCTATAGTCTCGACTATAGACTTTTCTGTAGTCCTGACTACAGATTTTTTTCTATAGTCTGTCTATTTTGCCGTGGTTCTATTGTCTCGTTTATAGACAATTCTATAGTCCCAACTTAAGACAGTTCTATAGTCTCGACTATAGACAGTTCTATAGTCACGACTAAAGACAGTTCATAGTCTCGACTATAGACAGTTCTGTAGTCTCGACTTCAGAAAGTTCTATAATCTCGACTATAGACAGTTCTATAGTCTCGACTATAGACATTTCTCTACGCTCGATTATAAACTTTGCTAATATCTCAACTACAGATTTTTCTATAGTCTCGACTATAGACTTTTCTGTAGTCTCGACTATAAACAGTTCTATAGTCTCGACTATAAATAGTTCTATAGTCGAGACTATAAACAGATCTATAGTCCCGATTATAGACAGTTCTATAGTCACGACTAAAGACAGTTCTATATTCTCGACTATAGACAGTTCTGTAGTATCAATTACAGACAGTTCAGTAGTCTCGACTATAGACAGTCTCAACTATAGACAGTTCTATAGTCTCAACTGTACACAGTTTTATAGTCTCGATTATAGACAGTTATATAGTCTCGACTATAGACAAATATTCTATGTTCTTTTATATTCTGTTTATACCCTACACCACTTTAGTGGGGAGGGTATATTGGGTTTGTGCTGATGTTTGTAACGCACAATAATATTGGTCCTATACCCACCTTAAAGTATACCAATCGGCTCAGAATCATTTTCTGAGTCGATTTAGCTATGTCCGTCCGTCTGTCCGTCCATGTAAACCTTGTAATCAAACTACAGGTCGCAATTTTGAAGATAATTCAATGAAATTTGGTACATGATCTTCTATTGTCCCAGGGACGAAGCCTATTGAAAATGGTTACCATCGGTCCATTATTTCACCTAGCCCCCATACAACTGAACCCCCCAAATAGGGCTTTTAAAACTTGTAATCAAACTACAGGTCGCAATTTTGGATATAATTCAATGAAATTTGGCACATGATCTTTTATGGTACCGTAGATGAAGCCTGTTGAAAATGGTTTACATCGGTTCATTATTTCACCTAGCCCCCATACAACTGAACCCGCCGAATAGGGCTTTTAAGTTCATAATTATGTTTAATATACTCATATCTCGACAAAAAGCTGCAATAACCAAGTTGTATACAAGACTTGATGACCCCCACGAATTCCATAATAATAGGTTCTCATATGACCCTAGCCCCTATAAAAACCCCCATCAAAATTTCACTTAAATGTCCACAATTTTATTCAACAATAAACGGCTTAAGTATGAATATCTAAGGCAAGGTACAATTCAACTTAAATGCTTTATTATGGCAACTAAATCACATTATATTTTTGTCAAAGGTGTAGGGTATTATATGGTCGGCCTCGCCCGACTATAATTTCTTACTTGTTTAAATTTTCGATTGACTAGACCATAGTAGAAAAAATAAAGGTATGGCCGTTCTCTCTTTTTGTAGCCATATTAAACTTCTGACGTTTGGGCGAATTATTATTTTATTGCTTAAAATCGTGCTACCATATCTACCTTAAAACCTATGTTTTTTGTTTACTTTTATATTTCTTTTTCAAATGTCTGTAAAAATATTTTTTCAAATATAAATTAAAAAATATTATAAATAAAACAAATATTCCGTGAGATTACAAAATATAAATCAAATAATACTATCTACCAAAGTCTGTTGCTTCCAAATTTGTGTGTCGGGAGATGCTGGCCAGTCTCACTGGCCAGCATTATATAGGAGTTTCAACATACCATCAAAGAAGAAAGTTGCTGACGTCTTTGTTCTAGAGAATATAATTTTGTTTAATAAATAGCGAAAATGTTCTGATCAATCTTATATAGTACTAATCTAACAGCGCTCACGATATTTGAAAGTTTTACTTCTTCAGGACCATCGTATATATTGTGTGTATGTATGTCCGGTAGGCCATTTATTAACACTGTAAAGTCTAATAATATCCCTTTTAATCCAGTGGCATACTACGTTTTACAAAAAGGAAAATATCCCTATTTTGACCTGATTTTAAAACGGAATATGCCAGTGGATTCTATTTTTGATTTTCATTGCACACAGCGACAAGATCTAGGAATACCAGTAAATCAACCAGTACCTTTTAGCAATTCAGAAGCACGTCCTGAAGTCCCTTAAACCAAATAAAGAAATTAGGTGGCGTGTCATAATGTCCATGGACGATATGACACACTAAATTAAGTCATAGTGTCCATGGACGTTGACAATTTTAAAAGTGTCACAATGTCTACGAACAAAAGGACATAAAAAAGTACATTTATCAAAAATGTGTTAATATAGCGAAGCCGGTATTCGAAATACCCTAGAATTTAAAACCCCCTTACGAGGACACTTTTTTAATCCAATCCTAAATGCAACATACACCAAATTTAGGAGCAACTCTTTTCGGGATGAGAGTGTCCCTTTCTTTAAATCTAAATAAAATTTCCAAAACTTTTCTTTTTTAAAAGTGTCATAATGTCCATGGACATTGTGTCACTGGACATTATGATACGCCACCAAGAAATTACCATTGAGTAGAAGAAATTCCAGCGAATTTATGGTTAATCACCTTCATTCTTTCTTTGTAAAGTGTTAGTTTATATAAAAATATAAAACAATAATAAAACATTTATTAAAACGTATTTATAATCGTTTATATTTGCAATTCACAACAGTTACACTTTTGTTGTAAACAAAATTACACATTTTTTAATTCTGATTTCCTAAATATAATTTCCCTTTTAAACTGTGTGGCAACGTTTTTATTTATTTGTTTACAAAAACTATATATCAAAAAATCTTATTTACGTCAAAAAATTTTTCATTAAGAGAGAACGGAGTTACCTTGTTTTCTATATACCATGGACTAGACTATTCTCAAAAGTAAACAATTTTCAATTTTCATACTTGATTATTAACAGACTATATACAGTTCTATAGTCTCGACTAAGAACAGTTGTATAGTCCCTATTAAAAGATAGTTCTACAGCCTAAACTGTACACAGTTCCAGTATTAGTATTATATTCAGTCCTATTCACGACGGCAGACAGTTCTAGTTGCAACAGAATTTCACAACCTCAACTATAGGCTATCCTTAGCCTAAGTCCTACAGTTCATTATATTAGTTAGTTAAGGTAAATACATACCTTAACTCTTCGGAATGGAAAACTCATCAGTTGATTATTTCATGTATAATCAAAATTTAGAATATCATAGTCCTTATATTTATTATATTTTTCATTTTTTTTTTCATTAATTTTATTTTATTTCTTTTTTTATTAAATTCTCATTTTAAATTTTTCTTACAATGACTCAATGTATTTTTGTTTTAACAGTAAATTTACAAAAAAAGAAAAATATATATTTATAAATTATATAAAAAAATATTTTGTTAATAAAACAAAATAAAGAGGATAAAATGAAATTAGAAATATGATTTTTTTGTTTTATTTTCTTTGTTTTTTCTATATATAAATTAAGGTAATGTATACTTTTTTTTTTAATTTTCATTTTAGCTTCTTGGTTGTTTTCTTTAATTTTTATTTTCTTATTTATCATAATTTTTATAAATTACAATTAGTATTTATAAATTAATGTTATTTTTCTTTTTCTTTTCAGTTTTTGTTAAAAAATACATAATCTATTGCTTGTTATTAGTTATTTTATGAAAACATGTTTTATGTTATTTGTTTTGTTTTTTTGTTTAAATGTTGTTTATTTTAAAATTTTACTAGAAAATTTATTAACTTTACAAATGGATTTTATTTTGTTTTGTTTTTGTTGTAATTTATTTATGTTTAGTTTATTTTATTTTAGTCATTTCTGCTATGTTTTGTTTTCTTTTAACAACGAATTGGATCTTTTCTTTTTTAAGGAAATTTAGAGTTTGGAGAAAAATGTACACTTATGTTGGATTGGTTGGTTGTGGGTTTTAATAATTTTTTGACAAACTATTCTTTATTTTGAATATTTTTTTTAAACAAATATTGTTTATTAAATATAATTTTTTTTCTTGTTTTTGTATGTTATTTTTAAAGTATGAAATTTTTTTAAATTATTTTTAACTACTATTTATTTGTTTTACTACGTTTTACGACTTTTTTTATAACTAACTTAATTTGTTGTGGTTGGTTTAACTTATAAAATCTAGCAAAATATTGTTTTACTTATTTTCAAATATGGGGTTTATATCTTTCACATTATTTATTTTTAATTCTTATTTTTTACTTAATTTTAAATTTATTTCGTTATGCTGGTTGGTTGGTTTGTTTTATTACTACATTATTTTCTTTATATTATTTTGTTTGTTTTAATAGAAAACTTGCTGAGAATGTTTTCTACATTTAATTATGTTTTTAAATATTTTAGGATTTTATTTATTTTTTTAATTTTTACAAAACTATAACAAATTATTATATAAAAATAAAATGTAGAAAATATAGAGAATTTTAACGCTAAACACACCACTTTTATTTTTATAAAAGAAGAGTAAGAAAATTATGAATTAGAAAAAAATTGAAAATTAAATTAATGTTTAGATTGAATAGGAAATTTTGATTAACTAAAAGCAGGGAAATGTACAAACTTTTTTCCGAATTAGAATAGGAAAATACAGATATTAAATCTTTCAGATGATGGCATTACCTATGGAACATATCTGATTTTTTCTAAAATAAAAACTTACAAAAATCGTAATGCAGAATGCACATACAGTCTACACTATAGGCAGCTCTATAATCTCAACAATACACAGCTCTATAGTCTCGACTATAGTCAGTTCTATAGTCTCAACTATAAACAGTTCTAAAGTCTCGATTATGAACAGCTATATAATCTCAACTATACACAGTTCTATAGTCTCGACTATGGGCGGCTCTAAAATCTGAACTATACAGAATTCTATAATCTTGACTATAAACAGTTTTACACTCTCGACTATGGACAGCTCTATAATCTCAACAACACGCAGTTCAATAGTCTAGACTATAGACAGTTCTAATCTCAACTATGGACAGCTCCATAATCCCAACTACACACAGTTCTATAGTATCGACTAAAGACAGTTCTATAGTCTCGACAATAGACAGTTCTATAGTCTCGACAATAGACAGTTCTATAGTCTCGACTATAGACAGTTCTATAGTCTCGACTATAGACAGTTCTATAGTCTCGACTATAGACAGTTCTATAATCTCGACTATAGACAGTTCTATAGTCTCGACTATAGAAAGTTCTATAGTCTCGACTATAAACAGTTCTATAGTCTCGACTATAGACAGTTCTATAGTCTCGACTATAGACAGTTCTATAGTCTCGACTATAGACAGTTCTATAGTCTCGACTATAGACAGTTCTATAGTCTCGACAATAGACAGTTCTATAGTCTCGACTATAGAATGTTCTATAGTTTGACTATAGAATGTTCTATAGTTCGACTATAGACAGTTCTATAGTCTCGACTATAGACAGTTCTATAGTCTCGACTATAGATAGTTTTATAGTCTCGACTATAGACAGTTCTATAGTCTCGACTATAGACAGTTCTATAGTCTCGACTATAGACAGTTCTATAGTCTCGACTATAGACAGTTCTATAGTCTCGACTATAGACAGTTCTATAGTCTCGACTATAGACAGTTCTATAGTCTCGACTGTAGACAGTTCTATAGTCTCGACTATAGACAGTTCTATAGTCTCGACTATAGACAGTTCTATAGTCTCGACCATAGACAGTTCTATAGTCTCGACCATAGACAGTTTAATAGTCTCGACTATAGACAGTTCTATAGTCTCGACTATAGACAGTTCTATAATCTCGACTATAGACAGTTCTATAGTTTCGACTATAGACAGTTCTATAGCCTCGACTATAGACAGTTTTATAGTCTCAACTATAGGTAGTTCTATAGTCTCGACTATAGACAGTTCTATAGTATCGACTGAAGACAGTTCTATAGTATCGATTATAGACAGTTCAATATTCTTGACTGTAGACAGTTCTATAGTCTTGACTTGAGGCAGTTCTATAGTTTGAGGCTTGAGTCTCGACTATAGACAGTTCTACAGTCTCGACTAAAGACAGTTCAACATTCATGACTAAAGACAGTTCTATAGTCTCGACTATAGTCAGTTTAATTTTCTTGACTATAGACAGTTCTATAGGCTCGACTATAGACAGTTCTATAGTCTCGACTATAGACAGTTCTATTGTCTCGACTATTGACAGTTCTATAGTCTCGACTATAGACAGTTATATAGTCTCGGCTATGTACAGTTCTATAGTCTCGACTAGTATCTACTATAAAAAGTTCTATAGTCTCGATTGTAGACTGTTTAATTGTCTCGACTATAGTAGAATTCCTTATAGTCTCGACTGTAGACTGTAGTCTTGACTATAGACAGTTCTATAGTCTCGACAATAAACAGCTCTATATACTTGACTTTTGACTGTTAAAGGTGTAATGTGAAAAGGATGAATTGAGCCACGGATTAGAATATTATAGGTCAAATACTTTTCAATGCTTTTGTTTGGAAAATATGCTAATGCTATAATATGTATAGACTGTTTCGATTTCAATAACATTGTTGATAACCTGTAGACGAAGTTTTTATTGTTTAAAACTCTTTTTGTAAATTTCAGAAAATTCAAAATTTTGATTCAATACATCTACATATTTATATTTCTAATTCATCAACCAAATGGAAATTTAACAAACGTTCATGACGTTTAGCGAAAAATTGTTATTTTTTTAATAATAAAAACAAAAAATAAAAATATATATAAAAAATTATGTGTATGTGTGTTTTTCTTTTTTTTAATTTACAAATATTTATAAATTTTACAAATCTAACATTATAAGGCCATATTTTACAGAATTAACATTTCAATTTAAATCTTTTATTTTTGCGATTTATATTATGTGTGAAGAAAAAAAAACTTGATTTTTTTTGTTTCCTTAATTAAACCGATATAACAAATACAAAAAGAATTTTAAATCAACGCTACATAAAAATAAAAAAAGAAAAATTAAAAAATTTTCATAAAAAAAATAAAAAAGAAATTAAAAAAAAAATCCAATGATAAAAATTAAAAATCTAGGAAAAAAACGTAGATAGAAAAAAATATTGCCATTTTATATAAAAAAAAATAAAAAAACATGGTTTTTATATATATTTTTTGAGGTTTTTCTTTTTTTTTTTTGTTTATGAATAAAGATTATTTTTTTAAAAAATACGAAAACTTTACATATAAATATTATTTGCTTTATGATTTTTTTCTCTTGTTTGTTTCTAGTGGAAGCAGTATGGTAAAATAATTTTATAACTAAAACAAAAAAATAAAGATTATAATTATAATAAATGTTGAAAAAAAATATCTAACAAAATATTGTTTGTTGTTAAGCAATTTGTTAAAAAAAAAGAAACGAAAGAAGAGCGTTGATTTTTCTTTCCTTTTTTTTCTTTAATAATAATTAATGACAAGAACCGATTAAAAAAACGGAAAGTGTAAGGGAAATTAATTTAAAGTTATAAAATAAAGCATTTAAAAATATAAATAACAAAGACAGAGTAGTTTGAGTAGTTTAGAATAGGGATGACTGATATACGAGTAATTATAATATTCAATTAAAGAAGAGAGAAAAATAATGTATGAAAAAGTTGAAAACAATAGGAGTACAGCTGAAGGAGTAGTAGTAGTAGTAAGTAGCACATGAGTAGGAAGAGAAAGAGTTGAAAAAAATTACATTTTTTACACTATATTGTAGATTGTTGTAGTTTGTTTGTTGTTGGGGTATTTTCCTTAAAATAATGCATCACTTAAGATATGCCTTAAATAACATTTGGCTTCGACACGTTTCACGTTCTTGTTCCATAAAGAAGAGCATATCACGTAAATTAACACGTTTAATACGCGGCCTTAAGGGTGCCGGTGCCGCTGATGGTCCTAACACACTATTTATACCAGAACCCTAAAAATCATATTATAAGAACGAACAAGAAGAATTTGAAAGTTATAGATAGAGATTCATTCCGCATAAAACTAAAGAGTTTATGATTTGTTAAGTTTGTACTTACCAAACCACTACTAGCACCATCACTATCAAGTTTTAACTTTTTACGTGGACCAATAGCTTGCAGAGCTGTCATATTGGCATCACGTTGTCTCAGTTCTTCCATTTCAGCGCGTTGCATTTCTTTTGCCTGCAAAAGGGGAAAAATTACATATTTAGAAATTTATTGGAATGATAAATGAAAGAGAAAAATGTTGTGGGCTCAAGATAATCGCACGTCTAAAAGTAATCTCCCAGGACCATCCCAACTTACCCTCGCTTTCATTTTGGCCTGTTCGGGATCTTCAACTTTCGAACGTGATTTCGCTGCACGCAATAACATTTCACGTTCCAATTCTTCATGACGTTTTTGTTCAGCCTTGTCTAGTTCTTCCAGAAACTTAATTTGACCGCGTACATCTTTTGTTACTTCATAACGAGGATCCAACTAGAAAATTTAAAAAATAACTCTATATCAAATACATTCCTTTCAAAGAAAACCATTTCTCATTTCTTTACCTTTATAACATCTATACGATGTTCCGCTATCACTGCCAATTTTTCGACAATATTTTTCAAACGCTCTTGGCATGCATGAGATATTAGCACAGCTACATCTTGTGATGGTTCCTCTAAGCCACGTTCCATTACCATCGAACGTATACGTGCCTGGAGTGCGGGTAAGTGGAGAAAAACCTCATCTTTGCATGAACGTATTTGTGTGCCGATATTTTCCGTACAACCTAAAATACGTTGAGTTTCTTCGGCCAAATTAACGCCACCCATGGCGGCGACATCGTTGATGTCATCATCGCCATACGATGACATTGATATGGAAGGTTGTTGGAAAAACGAAGCCGCACTTGTGGCCGACGTTGAAGTGGTGAGTTTTTGTTCTTCACGCTCTTTGTCGGCCAGATCTTTTTTCTTTTTCGCTGCCGCTTTACTGGCCGAGGCAGCAGATGATTTGGCAGGAGCTCTGTTAGCCGTTGTAGGTGTTTGTGGTGTAGCCATCGATGAGGGCGGCATTGTCATTATACTTGACGATGTGGCGGAGGAGGAGGAGGTGTTTGATATTAAAGTTGGGGTTGTTTTGATTTCGTTTTTAATTTCGGAAGCTTTTATTGATTCCAGCAATGCCGTATTTGTGCTAATTAAAGAGTTGGCGTTGTTAATCAATTGCTGTTGCTGCTGTTGTTGTTGGGCCAGCACTGCCGGTGGTAATTGCACGGTGGGTAATGATGGTACCGGTAAACTAGTCCCGCTACCCATCGAATTGCTAGCAACAGAATTAATTGTCGAAATAATTGAAGCCGATGATGATAGATTTGATGACGCCGTGGGCACATTATTCGAAATGGCAGCCAACGAGGGTGGTTGTGACGAAATGGCGGGTGAGGGCGATGAGGATATCGCTTTAATTTGAGTTTGACCCACTTTAACATGCGTTATGCTAGGACTAGCTGTTGAAGTCGTTGTATTTTTACCCTTAGCCGTACGTATTTGAACAGTGGCAGGACGATTAAGTTGTGTTGCTGTAGGAGCTCGTATTTGAACAATATTCTATTGAGAGAGAGAACATTAGTTTTTATATAGTACTAAAATGGAACATTTAATTAATTACCGCATGCGTTGGTGCTGTTTGCAGTTGTTGTGTTGCATTTGTTTGCTGCTGCACTGGTCCCCGTATTTGAGTATTTAACAGACGTGGCCCATTCGCCGGTCCCTGTATGCGTATACCGCTCACTGGCTGTTTTGTTATCGTAGTATGTCCAATTGGTCTTGTAGCCGAGGCGGGTGATATCATACGCACTTGTGTCTGTCCAATGGTTGTGGTTTGATTTTGACTAATGGGACGGATATGTGCTTGAATTTTCTAAAAAGTAGAGATTTACAAAATTAACGCTTCTTATAGAAACTTGTTACAATTTTTGTGTATTGTTACTTACCGGTAAGTGTTGCTGTATACTGATGCCACCCACTACGTGTTGTGGCGGTGGTTTTATACCTTCGATTACCAATTCTTTAGAAAATAGAGCTTGCCGCAGCAGTGGTAAACTTTTCTGTAATTTTTATACGAAAATTTACTTATAAATTATTGTTTATTTGAAAAATCCGAACTTTAAAAACATACCTTCAAAAATCCTATTAAACATGGTTGTGGACTGGCATTCAATAATCGCTCCAAACGATCACAAAACTCTTCCGGTTCAACATTTGCATTTACCAGTTCCTGTATCAAATTTCTTACATTCTTCTCCACCGGTTTTGGTTCACGTGTCGATAGATCTATTAAATTTGCCAAAAATTTACGACATTTCTCTTTGGTATTACCCTGAGCGGTAGCACTCTGAGGCGTTGTTGTTGTGGTGGTTAACGTAGTACTACCGCTTATGTTATTCGTACTATTGGCATTATTATGTATAGTATTGTTATTGGTATTTGTTTGATGATGTTGTTGTTGCTGCTGTTGTTGGTTCTGTTGGATTTGATTTGTTTGTTGGGCTGGTATTGTCTGTATCTGGGTTATTTGGGGTTGGGATTGTAGATGTTGAGTCTGCTGATGGAATTGTTGTTGCTGCTGCTGTTGATGATGGTGCTGCTGCTGTTGTTGTTGCTGTTGATGATGTTGTTGCATAGAGGCAACAACATTCGTTGTTGTATGATGTGGCTGCATTGATATGTTCGATTGCGACGTATAGGTCGGTTGAGAATTGGAAGTAGCCACCGAATTGACCACTATACTATTGGCGGTTGAGGTATTTGATATTGACTATATAGAGAAGAAATTAGTATTAAAAAAACAAATAGTACTTTAGGTAAATACAAGTGTAAGTTAAAAAAAAAATTGTAAGCACAAGTAAAACAACTATAAATTATTACACCAAAAAATATAATAATGAATTGATTAATTTGAAATGCAAAATTATATATTACAATAATATCAATGTTTATATGATTAGCAAAAAAAAAAACAAAATCAAAATGATTTTCAGCTAAAGAAAATCAAAGTAAGAATTTTTTAATATAAAAAAACTATTACATATTTACATTAATAAAGCAACCAACATTCAGTACTACAGGCAAATTATAAAAAAATACATATTTTTTTAAAAAGAGTCTTATGAGATTCTTATTTAAAATAAGCTATAAAATTTCAAAAGTGCAAAATTTTGTGCTAAACAACAGTTTTGTTTATATATTTTTTTTTTTTTTTCAAAAATATATAAATTATAGATTTTCTCTCATTATCTTAAAAAGAAACAGTTAAAACAAAATGTAATTAAAATAAATTGGCCAAAAAATAATTTTTCAATGAATAATTTTTGAAAATTAAGCAATTTAACTAAAGATGATCATTATTTTTACACAAATAGTTGGGTGGTGTTTGGGGGAAATACATATGTATATATTTTAATAAAAAGATTTTAAATACTTTTTATTAAAAAAAATTTAATACTGAAATTGAACTGAACTAGAACTGAACTAGAACTGAACTAGGACAGAACTAGAACTGAACTAGAACTGAACTAGAACTGAACTAGAACTGAACTAGAACTGAACTAGAACTGAACTAGAACTGAACTAGAACTGAACTAGAACTGAACTAGAACTGAACTAGAACTGAACTAGAACTGAACTAGAACTGAACTAGAACTGAAGTAGAACTGAACTAGAACTGAACTAGAACTGAAGTAGAACTGAACTAGTACTGAACTAGAACTGAACTAGAACTGAGCTAGAACTGAACTAGAACTGAACTAGAACTGAACTAGAACTGAACTAGAACTGAACTAGAACTGAAATAGAACTGAACTAGAACTGTACTAGAACTGAACTAGAACTGAACTAGAACTGAACTAGAACTGAACTAGAACTGAACTAGAACTGAACTAGAACTGAACTAGAACTGAACTAGAACTGAACTGAACTGAACTAGAACTGAACTAGAACTGAACTAGAACTGAACTAGAACTGAACTAGAACTGAACTAGAACTGAACTAGAACTGAACTAGAACTGAACTAGAACTGAACTAGAACTGAACTAGAACTGAACTAGAACTGAACTAGAACTGACTAGAACTGAACTAGAACTGAACTAGAACTGAACTAGAACTGAACTAGAACTGAACTAGACTGAACTAGAACTGAACTAGAACTGAACTAGAACTGAACTAGAACTGAACTAGAACTGAACTAGAACTGAACTAGAACTGAAATAGAACTGAACTAGAACTGAAATAGAACTGAACTAGAACTGAACTAGAACTGAACTAGAACTGAACTAGAACTGAACTAGAACTGAACTAGAACTGAACTGAACTGAACTAGAACTGAACTAGAACTGAACTGAACTAGAACTGAACTAGAACTGAACTAGAACTGAACTAGAACTGAACTAGAACTGAACTAGAACTGAACTAGAACTGAACTAGAACTGAACTAGAACTGAACTAGAACTGAACTAGAACTGAACTAGAACTGAACTAGAACTGAACTAGAACTGAACTAGAAACTGAACTAGAACTGAACTAGAACTGAACTAGAACTGAACTAGAACTGAACTAGAACTGAACTAGAACTGAACTAGAACTGAACTAGAACTGAACTAGAACTGAACTAGAACTGAACTAGAACTGAACTAGAACTGAACTAGAACTGAACTAGAACTGAACTAGAACTGAACTAGAACTGAACTAGAACTGAACTAGAACTGAACTAGAACTGAACTAGAACTGAACTAGAACTGAACTAGAACTGAACTAGAACTGAACTAGAACTGAACTAGAACTGAACTAGAACTGAACTAGAACTGAACTAGAACTGAACTAGAACTGAACTAGAACTGAACTAGAACTGAACTAGAACTGAACTAGAACTGAACTAGAACTGAAATAGAACTGAACTAGAACTGAATTAGAACTGAACTAGAACTGAACACGAACTAAACTAGAATTGAACTAGAACTGAACTAGAACTGAACTAGAACTGAACTAGAACTGAACTAGAACTGAACTAGAACTGAACTAGAACTGAACTAGAACTGAACTAGAACTGACTAGAACTGAACTAGAACTGAACTAGAACTGAACTAGAACTGAACTAGAACTGAACTAGAACTGAACTAGAACTGAACTAGAACTGAACTAGAACTGAACTAGAACTGAACTAGAACTGAACTAGAACTGAACTAGAACTGAACTAGAACTGAACTAGAACTGAACTAGAACTGAACTAGAACTGAACTAAAACTGAACTAGAACTGAACTAGAACTGAACTAGAACTGAACTAGAACTGAACTAGAACTGAACTAGAACTACTGAACTAGAACTGAACTAGACCTGAACTAGAACTGAACTAGAACTGAACTAGAACTGAACTAAAACTGAACTAGAACTGAACTCAAATTTAAATGCATTGTTATCACCTAATCTAATGACATTTCCATAAACTCTTTAATGAGTTTTGTTATTTTTAGTTAAATGTATTTTTATGAAATTATAGATCTTTCCCAATAATGATTTTAAAACATCGAAACAAACACCAAACATAGTTTTTAAACAAGATTTAAAATCCAGGCACTTCAAAATACATTAAGTTTTACAGTAATGATCATTTTAGTTAAAAATAATACATAATCGAATTGAAACTCAAACTTAATTTTTTTTTCAAAACGAGAGAAACAACAAATAGAAACTAAATAAATTATATTATTATCAAAATTATATTGTTCTCAATCACTAAAAAGCACAACAATTAAAAAAACCTTTACATCTTTAAAAAGAAATTTTCTATTTTCACCCGATTTGCATTCACTCGCATGATAATATGACTTTTAATAATTTAAATTAAAAGAGAGCATAAATATATTAAAAAATGCAACATTTTCTGAATTCACAAAAAAGAAAGAATAGAAAACAAAATCATAGGCAACATATTTTGTTGAGAAGATACGTAAGAATCTAGGTTTGCAAACAAATTTTGAGAATTAGAAAATACTCTCGCTTTATATTGAAACAAAAAGATAAAACTAAATACTCAAAATATTGAAATCAAGTTTAAAATTTAAAATAATGAAAACAAATCATCATTCTTTCTAAAGAATGAGAAAACGAGTATTTATGGAGAATAGAGACGAAATAAAGGATTTAGAGAAGTAAATTAGAGAGAGAATCGAGTGGACAATTACATTTTGTTTAATCTGTTTCAATGTAGTTGTTGCCTGTTGCTGATGTTGTTTTTTTACTTGTTGTTGCGGTTGCTGTTGTTGCGTTTGCGATTGCTGTTGTTGCGATTGGTGGTGGTGGTGATGGGTGGTTGTGGTGGTAGTGGAGGTGGAAGTGGATGATCTTACAATCGTTTTACGTAGTGCTAAAGGTGGCCCTGTGAATCTACTTACAGCAGCTGGAACAGTTTGCAAGCGTATTTGTGGTGGGTTTGTGGAATTAGTGCCAATTGTTTGTGTCACCGGACCCGACGTAGCCGTCCCTACGCGCAATAATTGAAATCCATTTTCTGTTTTCAAAATGAGTGCAGGCGTCTGTCCCGGGGTTAGTGTACTTAATGTTATCTACGGATAAACCAAAAAAACGAAAAAAGAACAAAATCAAAGGAAGGAAATTATGGGAAAATGTAATTTACACACAAAAACACAGGATGTAAAAGTTAATTGTATGCTAAAGATTAATTGTAGAAAAGTAAATTTAAAAAATCATTTTAAATATTAGTTATTGGGCGAATTTGTTGTTTGGTTTGTATTAAAATGTTTCGGGTTATTATTATAAGAGGTTAATTACCACCATCATTCATACATTCCATCCTAAGGTGTTAAAAGAAGTAAAGGCATTTGTTTTTATACCCATACTTTTCTCGATGTGATGTTTAATTTAGTATATAATTTTTTAAGAATAAAAAATAATTAACAAAAATTTTAGACTTACCGCTGGACTTTGTGGTCTAGTTCCCACCATATGTGGTCCTCCAATAACCATTCTTCCCACTGTATTCCCTTGGACATTCTTTGGTTGTTGTTGGGCAGTTGGAGGACGCATGCCTACTACTACACCAGCTGGTATGATGGAATTAAGTAATGGTTGATTACCCTGTTTGTGAATTATATAAATTTGTATATATTAGTTTAATGGTTTCTTAACAATATGGATAATTTTGTATATTTTTTAATTCTTAAATACCATAGACACTACAGCATGCATTTGCTTTCGTTTTGATTTAATGTATTTTTATTAGGAGTTTCATACATCTCTTGTGCAAAATATTTTTTAATATAATTTAAATGCTAAAATAAAATTTAAATGTATGGGAATAAGATTCACATTAATTAATTGGGATTTGGGTAGGTTGCTAGTTATATGTATGTTATGTATTTATGCTTAATAAAAGATAAAATTACGATTGCATTTACAAATATATTTTAATTACTAAAACACTTAAGTTGATTTATTTATTAAATTTTGAAGTAATTGGATATTTATTTCTATGGAACATAGAACTAGAACTGAACTAGAACTGAACTAGAAATGAACTATATAGATAATTTAGAACTGAACTAGAACTAGACTAAACTGAACTAGAACAGAACTAGAAGTGAACTAGAAGTGAACTAGAACTGAAATAGAAGTGAACTAGAACTTAACTAAAACTGAACTAGAACTGAACTAGAACTAAACTAGAACTGAACTAGAACTGAACTAGAACTGAACTAGAACTGAACTAGAACTGAACTGGAACTGACTAGAACTGAACTAGAACTGAACTAGAACTGAACTGGAACTGAACTAGAACTGAACTGAACTAGAACTGAACTAGAACTGAACTAGAACTGAACTAGAACTGAACTAAGAACTGAACTAGAACTGAACTAGAACTGAACTAGAAACTGAACTAGAACTGAACTAGAACTGAACTAGAACTGAACTAGAACTGACTAGAACTGAACTAGAACTGAACTAGAACTGAACTAGAACTGAACTAGAACTGAACTAGAACTGAACAGACTAGAACTAGAACTGAACTAGAACTGAACTAGAACTGAACTAGAACTGAACTAGAACTGAACTAGAACTGAACTAGAACTGAACTAGAACTGAACTAGAACTGAACTAGAACTGAACTAGAACTGAACTAGAACTGAACTAGAACTGAACTAGAACTGAACTAGAACTGAACTAGAACTGAACTAGAACTGAACTAAACTGAACTAGAACTGAACTAGAACTGAACTAGAACTGAACTAGAACTGAACTAGAACTGAACTAGAACTGAACTAGAACTGAACTAGAACTGAACTAGAACTGAACTAGAACTGAACTAGAACTGAACTAGAACTGAACTAGAACTGAACTAGAACTGAACTAGAACTGAACTAGAACTGAACTAGACTGAACTAGAACTGAACTAGAACTGAAGCTAGAACTGAACTAGAACTGAACTAGAACTGAATTAGAAACTGAACTAGAACTGAACTAGAACTGAACTAGAACTGAACTAGAACTGAACTAGAACTGAACTAGAACTGAACTAGAACTGAACTAGAACTGAACTAGAACTGAACTAGAACTGAACTAGAACTGAACTAGAACTGAACAAGAACTGAACTAGAACTGAACTAGAACTGAACTAGAACTGAACTAGAACTGAACTAGAACTGAACTAGAACTGAACTAGAACTGACTAGAACTGAACTAAAAACTGAACTAAAACTGAACTTGAACTGAACTTGAACTGAACTTGAAACTGAACTTGAACTGAACTTGAACTGAACTTGAACTGAACTAGAACTGCACTAGAACTGAACTTGAACTGAACTTGAACTGAACTTGAACTGAACTTGAACTGAACTTGAACTGAACTTGAACTGAACTTGAACTGAACTTGAACTGAACTTGAACTGAACTTGAACTGAACTTGAACTGAACTTGAACTGAACTTGAACTGAACTTGAACTGAACTTGAACTGAACTTGAACTGAACTTGAACTGAACTAGAACTGAACTAAAACTGAACTAGAACAGAACTAAAACTGAATGAACTAGAACTGAACTAGAACTGAACTAGAACTAGAACTGAACTAGAACACGAATTGAACTAGATATGAAATATAACTGTTATAATAATGATTTAGATTTGATCAAGAACAGAACATAATATGAACTGGAGGAACTGTAACAGATTTAATTTTTTTATATTACTTTTTATAAACCGCTACCAAGCGTTCAAAAGAACCTGCTGAAGGACATGGACAGAGGTATTATTCGGATAATCAATTAGCCCTCTAGTTCTAAAAGCAAACAGCATAAAAGAACTGTGTACTAAAGGCGACACGGATACGATTGCTGTGTAAGAAACTGTGGAGTACTTTATGTTTCGATAATTATTTTTAAATTAGTATTAATATTAACAAAAAAGCATAAAGTAAAGCAATCAAAAAGTAGTATGCCTCAAAATAATGCTAGAAAGACCGAAAGCATGCTTAAACTCTACAAAGTACTTAATTCTAAAATTTAAAAAATAAAATATGGAAAACAAGCAACAGACCAGCGGTGTTTGATATATAGTTATTATCTAACATATTCTAATGCACCCATTTTGCCAAAATTATAAAAATAAAAAGAAATTTAGTTTTAAACAACAATATTGAAAGTGAACTGAAGACAATGTTCTCAATACAAATAAGATATATTATTGAAAGGAAATCGTTGGAGGAATTGTAATCAAACAAAGAGTTCTACAAATCAAGAGAATAATACAAATTGCAATTTTGACAGTTTAGTTCAAATTTGGAAAGAAAAAAAGAAGAAGGCAACTTTGTCTACAGTTTTTGTTTTCGTTTCTTTGTTTTGTGTTTTAAGAAATACCAAATAAAACATTCTAATATAGATTGATTATAAAAACGACCAACAGGAGAAACTAATTGATCGTTAGAAGACTACATATGTTTTTATATAAAGATTGTTTTTTTTTTTTTTTTGTAAATTTCAATTTTGGACTTCGTTTCTTTGAATTTGGCGACCCATACCTGTTGTATGGTTTTGGTCATAGTTACAATTCCGGGTGCACTTGAGACAATACCCGCCGGCAATGAGACAGCATGATTAGATTTTATAACTAATGTTTGGGTTTGTGTGGCACCTACTGATTGTTGCTGGTTTTGGACATTTGACGGATTGCCCTGTTGCTGGCTGGCTGTTTGTAAAACCTGGTGATGCTGAACTTGTACCTGTTGGGGCAATGTGTGATGCTGCTGACCAGCAGCACTTGATGTTATTGTCTTGATTGTTGTTGTGTTCGGCAATTGTGACGTCGATATAATCGAACCGCCATGTGCGCTGCCAATATTAATCGTTCCATTGGGCAAAGCTTGACTTGTGAACGTAATACGATTGCCGGGTGCAGCTTGTGTAGGTTGACTTGAATTCATTGCGTTGGAGATGTGAATTTTATTGTTGCTGCTGTTGGTATTATTGTTGCTTAGTTTTATTGCTGATTTTTAACAAATATATTGTGGTTTTGTTTATTTATTTTGTTATTATTGATTATTTGTTTACAAATTTTTGTTGATGATTTGACAGAATTATAGAAACACTTTTGATGAGATCTTTATGCTGAACAAACGATCTTAAGAACGTATATGTTCTAAAGTTACCGTAAACGTTTCAGTACTTTAACGCTTGTTCAGCGTTTATTTATAGATTTAACGTTTGTGTGTTTATTATTGTTGGTGTTTTTTGCTTCAAATGTTTATTATTAGAGGTTTCATGATTATTAGTTTTAAAACGTGTTGGTTTTTTGTTTATAACTTTTCACTTCTTTAAATTCTTCTAAATTTAATTGTAGTTTTAAGATTTTGGTGGTCTGTGGTTGGTTTTCTATTTCTTAAATACTTGTGTGTTTTGTTGTTGTTGTTGCATATAGAACTTATTTGTTGTTCATATTTAGTTGCCACTGCCGCCTTTAAATATAGAAATAAATAAAATATTTATCAATTATTTGTAAAAATTATTGCAAGTATAGGATATTTAGACATATTGAAATAAATTAAGAAACAACGAAGGATTTTTCTTATAAAATTTCTATTTTTATTAATAATTTTCTCGTTGAAAGAAAGGATCTTTTTGGGGTAGGAGTCTTAATTGTATATAATTTAAAATGCTTATTGGTATGCACATGTTTTGAAATAGAAGTAATTTTACGTTTTAATAATCCAAGTACATATTTTAAAACTTGCATATACATGAGTAGATATATTTTATATATCCTCCATTTAGATGCCTATGCAAACTAATAAACATAATTAAATAAAAATCTCTTTATTGTAAAGGTTTTTATATGTTTTAAACCAGGAACAGTGTATCGATTATCTAGCTTATTTTTCATTTATAGAGCATTGTCTCAATTAATAAATTTTAATTAAGAAGACAATAATGGGTGGAAAGCAACTTCCATATATAGCCAATTATTTTATCTACTCAACAGAACTAGAACAGAACTAGAACTGAACTAGATCTGAACTAGAACTGAACTAGAACTGAACTAGAACTGAACTAGAACTGAACTAGAACTGAACTAGAACTGAACTAGAACTGAACTAGAACTGAACTAGAACTGAACTAGAACTGAACTAGAACTGAACTAGAACTGAACTAGAACTGAACTAGAACTGAACTAGAACTGAACTAGAACTGAACTAGAACTGAACTAGAACTGAACTAGAACTGAACTAGAACTGAACTAGAACTGAACTAGAACTGAACTAGAACTGAACTAGAACTGAACTAGAACTGAACTAGAACTGAACTAGAACTGAACTAGAACTGAACTAGAACTGAACTAGAACTGAACTAGAACTGAACTAGAACTGAACTAGAACTGAACTAGAACTGAACTAGAACTGAACTAGAACTGAACTAGAACTGAACTAGAACTGAACTAGAACTGAACTAGAACTGAACTAGAACTGAACTAGAACTGAACTAGAACTGAACTAGAACTGAACTAGAACTGAACTAGAACTGAACTAGAACTGAACTAGAACTGAACTAGAACTGAACTAGAACTGAACTAGAACTGAACTAGAACTGAACTAGAACTGAACTAGAACTGAACTAGAACTGAACTAGAACTGAACTAGAACTGAACTAGAACTGAACTAGAACTAAACTAGAACTGAACTAGAACTGAACTAGAACTGAACTAGAACTGAACTAGAACTGAACTAGAACTGAACTAGAACTGAACTAGAACTGAACTAGAACTGAACTAGAACTGAACTAGAACTGAACTAGAACTGAACTAGAACTGAACTAGAACTGAACTAGAAACTGAACTAGAACTGAACTAGAACTGAACTAGAACTGAACTAGAACTGAACTAGAACTGAACTAGAACTGAACTAGAACTGAACTAGAACTGAACTAGAACTGAACTAGAACTGACTAAACTGAACTAGAACTGAAGTAGAACTGAACTAGAACTGAACTAGAACTGAACTAGAACTGAAGTAGAACTGAACTAGTACTGAACTAGAACTGAACTAGAACTGAACTAGAACTGAACTAGAACTGAACTAGAACTGAACTAGAACTGAACTAGAACTGAACTAGAACTGAACTAGAACTGAACTAGAACTGAACTAGAACTGAACTAGAACTGAACTAGAACTGAACTAGAACTGAACTAGAACTGAACTAGAACTGAACTAGAACTGAACTAGAACTGAACTAGAACTGAACTAGAACTGAACTAGAACAATTATTTTATCTACTCAACAGAACTAGAACTAGAACTGAACTAGATCTGAACTAGAACTGAACTAGAACTGAACTAGAACTGAACTAGAACTGAACTAGAACTGAACTAGAACTGAACTAGAACTGAACTAGAACTGAACTAGAACTGAACTAGAACTGAACTAGAACTGAACTAGAACTGAACTAGAACTGAACTAGAACTGAACTAGAACTGAACTAGAACTGAACTAGAACTGAACTAGAACTAAACTAGAACTGAACTAGAACTGAACTAGAACTGAACTAGAACTGAACTAGAACTGAACTAGAACTGAACTAGAACTGAACTAGAACTGAACTAGAACTGAACTAGAACTGAACTAGAACTGAACTAGAACTGAACTAGAACTGAACTAGAACTGAACTAGAACTGAACTAGAACTGAACTAGAACTGAACTAGAACTGAACTAAACTGAACTAGAACTGAACTAGAACTGAACTAGAACTGAACTAGAACTGAACTAGAACTGAACTAGAACTGAACTAGAACTGAACTAGAACTGAACTAGAACTGAACTAGAACTGAACTAGAACTGAACTTGAACTGAACTTGAACTGAACTTGAACTGAACTAAAACTGAACTTGAACTGAACTTGAACTGAACTTGAACTGAACTAGAACTGAACTAAAACTGAACTACAACAAAACTAAAACTGAACTAGAACTGATATTGAACTGAACTAGACCTGAACTAGAACTGAACTAGAACTAAATTAGAAATAAACTAAACTAGAACTAAACTAGAACTAAACTAGATCTAAACTAGAACTAAACCAGAACTAAAATAGAACTGTACTAGAAATGAACTAGAACTGAAATAGAAATGAACTAGAACTGAACTAGAACTGAACTAGAACTGAACTAGAACTGAACTAGAACTGAACTAGAACTGAACTAGAACTGAACTAGAACTGAACTAGAACTGAACTAGAACTGAACTAGAACTGAACTAGAACTGAACTAGATCTGAACTAGAACTAACTAGAACTGAACTAGAACTGAACTAGAACTGAACTAGAACTGAACTAGAACTGAACTAGAACTGAACTAGAACTGAACTAGAACTGAACTAGAACTGAACTAGAACTGAACTAGAACTGAACTAGAACTGAACTAGAACTGAACTAGAACTGAACTAGAACTAGAACTGAACTAGAACTCAACTAGAACCGATCTAGAACTGAACAAGAACTGAACAAGAACTGAATAAGAACTGAACAAGAACTGAACAAGAACTGAACTGGAACATGAGTGAATAATAACTGAACTACTACTTACTAGACTCAACTAGAACCGAACTAGAACTGAACTAGAATTTATATATCTGGACCTCGATAATAATGAAATTGCACTAAAAATACCTTCTAATGAAAATACTTGATAGATGCAAGCAGTTTCTGGTCGAGCAGAATGAGAACTCATAGTATATAGTACTAAAGTAAACAATTCCTAAGCGTGAGGATAACATTGGTGCCATGAAAAGAATATCATATTATGTATTTCTTTTCAGTAAGTGACAGAATATGATTTTAAAAAATTCTCATCATTGAAGAAACATAATTTATTGCTTTTCCAATCTAAAATCAACAAGTACCGGACAGACCATTCATATTTTGAGGTTAAGAGTTTGGTGATAGGGAATTTATCGTTAAAAATATTTAGTATTCCTTAAGTTTTGTGCATTCTAATAATTTTCAGACTCATGCCATGTTTTATTACAAAGCCATTAATCACAACATTTATTTTTGATAGATGACTTCAAATATAGATCTGGAACAACAGGAACTTATTGATCAATAGGAATCATAAAAATCAAGTCTTAAAACTACACAGCACTGTCATAATCAAACACACTTGATTCCTAATATCCATTATTTATGGA
Source organism: Lucilia sericata (assembly GCF_015586225.1). Classification (NCBI taxonomy): domain Eukaryota; kingdom Metazoa; phylum Arthropoda; class Insecta; order Diptera; family Calliphoridae; genus Lucilia; species Lucilia sericata. Next base: position 156,562 of record NW_023994415.1, on the reverse strand, counting down.
GGCAACGTTCTTACAATTATTTGATTTAGAGTTATGGGAATACCCTTAATTCTACAAGATCAAATAAATGCTCCAAAAATAGGTAAGATCTGGTTTTTCCCATTTTTTTTTTTTTTTTTTTTTTTTTGAGACAAATAAAACATGTTATTAATGAAATACCGTTATATTGCTGACTTCGAGTTGTTGATTATTATTGTTTTCCTCATTGTGTTTGTTGTCAGTTAAAGTTGTCAATGTCATAATTATGTTGTTGCTGCTATTGTTTAATATCTGTGCTGTGTTGTTCTTCTTGTTTGTCATACATTGTAGTATTCCTCCGCCTCACTTTATTAAACGAGAGACGAAGCTGTTGCTCAAATACGATGCAGCAGCCAGTATTAAAGTTCACTTGTATTTTATTGTTTTTATAGAATTATCTGCTCATTTTTCGCAATAAATATTTTAATCACTTCGATTCTTAGTTTGAAGCGTACCTGTTTATTATCGATATACAATAATTTTCCATATAGGTACAAAAACAAAAAACACCTTCACCCCTTTTTCATGTTGTGATCAATGTCAGCATTGAAATATTAAAAGAGAATAATGATGATTAGGAAGCAAAAGCAAGCTGCTAAAAGACACTTGCAATCTAGTAAGTGTCTTTGCAATTTTTTGATGACCGACTGGCTGATGGCTAACAAAATCCTCGCCTGCCACCACAGCTGTTGGTACTGCTAGTTTAGATGTTGTTGTTGCTTTTTTTACAACTGTATGATGAGGAGCTAGATAAATATGTAGATGATGGTCTGATATATTTATTTAACACTCGGTTTGAGATTATTCTGTGTGTCTCTTCTCTTCTTGACTTGTTACAATTTTCACTTTTTCTTTTTTCTTTTGTAGTAAAACACATTTATTTACACACATTTTTAATCACATTATTCATATTTTTCAATTTAATTTTATTTGTGCACGTAATTTTCCTTTTATTTCTTGATTTTCCGTAAATTTATTGGTAATTTCTTTCGATTTTTGTGAAAATATTTGTAATCGTCTTTGAGTTACTGCTGTGTTATTTAGAGACAAAAATGATGGTTGACAATGGAAATTCAATGAACTCAACAACGTCACTATCATCAACGGCGAATGCAGAAGCAGCACTGGAAGAATTTAAATTTGCTGCTTTATTTTGATTTTGATGTACAAAAAATTTGGCAGAAGACGACGCCGCCATTTTCTCGAACGACGTAACAAAAGAGAATTGCTGATAATAATTGTAATAGATTAAAGAGTTTCTCTAAAATACAACTCTTTTTACTGGAAGTTATTTCAAGGCTGCCAGATTGTTTTCTATGTATAAAGTACTGCTAATTGAGTGTTATTTTGAAGGTAAACAAGTTTTTGTTTAAAAATTTGCATAATTTTTGCTAGAATTTTGCAAATTTGTATTTTGAAGAAAAAAAAACAAGTGACACAAAAATGTCCAAGTAGAGTTTTCTATTATTTTGTCCCTTTTAATGTTTAAAAATATATTTTATTTCATTCCTTTCAATTTATTTATAATTATTGTCAACACTGTTGCAGCAAATTCATTTTTTGTTTGACTTGTCTCATTTTTACATTTTTCTTTTTTATACGTTTATCATAAATTTTGTTACCTCCCTTCATGCAATAAAAAAGCAAATTATATAGCGCCACCTAGTTGTGTAAACAATTTCATGTGTATACAGAAGACTGCCAGATTTAAAAATCACAAATTACACATTTTACGTTGTAAATTCGACAAAATCCCATCACATAATGTTAAAGTATATTATTAATGGCGAGTGTTCATTTCAAAATAATCTAAGAAGAATTTTGCGGCCACAAAAGTAGACGAGTTTCGTACAAGATCTAATAGCTTTAATTCGAAAAAGGCAGGATGTTATGCTTAATCTTACCTACTCAACTCCTAATATACTTATGCGAAATAAATTACTAAACCCCTAAACATCTATTGTCGTAAAACCGCCAGATAACCCGTGTCTGAACAAAATAATTTTAAAGATATTTTAAGTACAATTGCGATATTGAAGAAATTGCTGAATTGAACATTCAATAGATGTCTTAACACGAACGAACCATACACACCCAAATTCATAGAATATTTTATAATATTAGAAGATAGAATGTGTTCTTCGATAGAGAAAGAGAAGGAAGAAAGAGGACAAAAAGTCATTTAATGAAAGAAGTACTATTATATTCCCTTTTAATGGATCTCATTCATCGCCGTGAGTTTAAGATATTTTTCCTCCCTACTGAGGCAACAAAAATTTAATAACTAATATGCTTACTGTCAAAAATGTCATATGATATGTAAACAAATAAACATATAAGCAATAACAACTTTTGACGAAATGTATACTATAGGTTTCATTAATAAATTAAAAAATGTTGGACTTATTTATTTAATCCAAATAGTTATTCTGAGTAGATTAGTAGAATGAATTTAATAACTGTCATATTTCCCCGTTTTTCTAATTTTGTAATTTTCCATTATTGCAACTATCTGGCAACACATTTTTTGACACTTGCTTTAACCGCTCATTCTTACACTTCATCCAAGAAAATGTAGAAGGCCAAATTACAAACAAAAACAACAACGGCGAAAACGAAGAGGACGACGAACAAAATTAGGTACAGAAACGTAACAAAATAACTAGACAAAAAGCTATAAACGAACAAACAAATTGGAATGACAAAAAGTAGAAAATTAAAAAAAGTGGATGGAAGAAAGGTAATACAAAGTGGGGGAATTAAGGAAAACGAGACTGGTTGAACGGGCAGACGTAGATGATGATAATAAAGCTTCACATACATTGCTGATGATTCGGCTGAAACAGACACAGAACAAATACAATTGATTTTGCGGACAGCGAGCGAATGAAGCCGAAAAAAACATGATGGAAAAAAATGAAAAAACGACCGACCGACGGCAAAAAGAAACCAAACGATGGTCTCGTAAGAGCCGCATTTCAATTGACTCGATGAGCACCACCACACATTTTTTCCTAACTTTTTCTTCATCAGACTTCCTGCCATATCAATCAAACATCCATTCGTCCATTCATTAATGTAATTTTAGCAATCATACCATTCCCACTTAATTACAAAAACTTTAATACTTTTTCATAATAAATTTTCCATATGCATTCATTTTATTCACCTTGTATGTGTATTTTTTGTATTCCTTTCTTTTTTTGTTGAGAATTTCGTTTTATATATTTTTTTATTATTGAAATATCGGAATTGAAATAATCACCGCTGTTGCTTGAAACCTTAATGAGACGACTTCAAAGCGGGATAATGAAGAATTTAATGAATAAATTTCACTTTACACACTCGTTCACTCACTTTGTGGCACTGTATAAACTTTTTTCTTTTCTTTTTTTATTTTATTATTTCTTCTTCATACACACAAAATATTAATACTTCTCTCATCCGTATAATTTTTTTTTTCTTTTTTTCACGTATTTCGCAAACACACCGTCGTCCGTGGAGGTGTAATTTTCAATTCAATTTTTCACACTTTTCATCATTATTTTGCGTAAAAATTTTATTAGATATTGAAAATATAATGCTTTTAGAATATTTTTCATATAATTTTATTTAGATATTTCGTAAATTTACGTGTTTTTTATTAAAAAAGATTGCCTACGATTTCTATGCGACCCGCACTTTTTCATTGCAATCACACAAACCATAAACTAACACACAAACAACGAAATTTTACACTTCAGAGTTGGTGGTTTTATCTAACGACGTTAAAATTGTAATAGATTAATGATTTTAGGAAATTTTAAAATTTGTCATAGTTGTATAACGTACGGCGTTGGCAAAAAAATAATATTAGAAAAAGAAGTTTTAACTTTTTAATTGGGAGCCTTTTAAACATTTAAAAACTAAAAGCTTTTAATTGATTTAGCTAATAAGAAAAATATTAAGCATACAAAAATCACACTTTTGAAATTTTAATGAAATTATTCATAAAAAAATACATACGTATTTTTGATCATTTTTATTTAGTCGTTACATTGAAAATTAACAACTATTATTTAATATTATTTGCATTTTATTTAGCATTAACTGTTATAAAACCTTTTTCTTTTTTTCTTTCGTGTAAAGTATAAAGTGAAAATAACTGGCAAAAGAATAAACTAGTATTTAGGATTAGTATACAAGGTAGGTAACAAATAGGATAACTATAAGAGGTACTTACGTAGGAATTTATATTATATTTTATTATAACCGTCAAAACGAAACGGTGATTAATTTTACTAGGAAATTTGTTTAGAACACAATCCGAATACTTTGTTTTTGTACAATTTAATTTCTGAAAGGTAGTCGCGGTTTTTAGTCGTGGATAAATGAGCACTTTTTATGTCATTACACAGCTGCATCTTGGGAGAAACCCACAATAAGAAATAATTTTATTTTCCTTTGCAAAAAAAAAAAACTAACTATGTAAACATTGCTAAAAGTAAAATATTGTATTTATAGTGATTTATGTATAAAAGGAATTATTATTCATTATTAAAATTCATGGACGTAATTCTTTAAAATTTTGCAATTAATGTTCCTGAGCGGATGTAGTATCTGGAATAACATCGCTCCCAATATATTTAGTTTTAATTTAGACAAAATCTTTGAAATATGTATGTATGTATGTAATCCACCGTCCTCTCCATATGCTTTACATTTATTTCAAATCGTTCATTCTCCTCGTCCTTCTCTTCTTGGGACGACCACATAAGATTTTAGTGGCCCAATCCACCGTTTCATTATTATAAGCGGCCATATGGACACTTCTTAATTAATTCAGTCCTCGTTTCCTGTACCGGTGTTGTATTCGTCAGGTTAATTTCCTCACGCTTCCTATATGAAGTACATTTGCTCTTTCGTTGCCGATGTTCCACGAGTGGCCTGGTAACCATGTACAGCTTACTCTTAGAATATACATTAGGGTGGTTTTTTCTCATATGGTAAACAAATTTTCTGAATTTTTTTTGGTTCACCCCCTAAAATGTTTCTTTCTGTCAGATTTTAGGATTGCCAAAGTTTAAGTACAATTGGACAATGTTAACCCGTGCCACTGGGTCTCAAAGTTTTGCAAATCTAGATTTTTTGGCAGTTTGGCGACTTCGGCGACCCATATCTCTGGAACTGCAAAAGCAATTTGCCCATGGTATATATTCAATTAATGGCAACTAGTACTAAAACCGAAAAAAAGAGCTAATGTCCCTAAAAACATGACTAGGTACCCCTGAGAGCGAAGATGCGTTATTTGTATTATTATCGCTTATTATAGGCAAATACTTTTACTTTGGAATCTCACTTCATTTAAATATGTTTACTATGGTATACCGTTAATTTTAGACCACAACAATGTTTTTATGTCTATTTTTTCCTCATACTGTATCACTGGCGACCTCAAGCAGGTAAAACCAAACTACAGTGGGACCTCGATTTTCCGTGGTCTGGTATACCGTTAATTTTAGACCACAACAATGTTTTTTATGTCAAGTTTTTCCTCATACTGTATCCCTGGCGACCTCAAACAGGTAAAACCAAACTACAGTGGGACCTCGATTTTCCGTACCTGGTATACCGTTAATTTTAGACCACAACAATGTTTTTTATGTATATTTTTTCCTCATACTGCATCACTGGCGACCTCAAACAGGTAAAACCAAACTACAGTGGGACCTCGATTTTCCGTGACCTGGTATACCGTTAATTTTAGACCACAACAATGTTTTTTATGTATATTTTTTCCTCATACTGTATCACTGGCGACCTCAAGCAGGTAAAACCAAACTACAGTGGGACCTCGATTTTCCGTAATGGTCGGGACCGGAAGCATTCTGTATAATCAATTTTCCCAGTTAATTGAGTACCAATTTTGGTAAGTTTTTTGATATTTTTATTTATTTTTAAGGAACATATTTATATAAAAACTAAATAATTGAAGGATTTTATGTTTCAAAAATATAATAATTTTGTCAGAAAACATTGACCAGTAGATAAGGATTTTGCTTGGTTGTTAACAAATAGGAGAATTTTGCTTATATTTACGGATAATAGATGTAATCACGATTAACCGATGCAGAAAAATTTAGGTCAATGCAAAATAAATCGATAATCGATGTTGCCGTATAATCGAATGACGGATAATCAAGGTCCTACTATAGTTTAAAAATGTATTAGACAGACTTAAGATACCTCAGAACGAGGCTGTTTGCATGCAATGGGATGGAAAACTACTACCAGATATCTGGTATTACATGGGACTAAAGAACAACTCCTGGGCGTTCCTGAAACCGATAGTAGCATAGGGAAACTCAATGAAGCGTACAATCTCCAAAGAAGAAGTAGAGAATATCACCAGTTTAAGCTGGGAGAAACCCACAAGAGGTCCTAGAAGTACTTTTTGTTTTCATCGTCCTCAAGTCCCCAGTGGCACGTGTTAACATCTTTCAATCGTACTCCTACTTTGGCAATCTTAAAATCTAACAAAATGAAACATTTTAGGTGGGTGCCCAATAAAGAAATCCGACATCGATTTTTTAAAACCAGCCTAATATACATTCATGCATATGTTAAACTCTGTTGGCGCCATATTCAATCCAATTCATTTACAGATACATACATAACTTGATGTTACTGTTGTGATTAGAATACCAGATCTAGTTTGCTTTCTAATTAAGAGTCATTCCTGTAACAACAGATTCCCGACTGGTCACGATCTTCTATCGGCTATCGATGTATCAATTTCTGGACAATTTCTGTTTCCGGTATGTGATAGAGCACTTTTGATTCTAGTATATAACCGTCTAATATGTGTAGTATATTGGTAAATTCGCCTAAATATATAGGCGTTCGTCTATGTTACGTTGGGAGGAATGTCTCTGACTATTGACAATTATGGATTTACTGCACGAATTTATCGTGATGAAGACGCGTCTTTTCAAGAAATCCATAAGATATGACGTTGGGAGGAGTTGCAACAGTACCGTAAAACATAATTTCTTGTGACATAGTACGTATTAGGGATGCCGAATGGGGATTTTCGGGAATCGAGATTTTTAAATCGAATTACATATATTACTAATTGATATACATACATCAAGTCTAGTCCAGGCATGGCGGGGGTCTGTAATCGATATGGCGAGACATTGTTAATAACGATAATTATATTGCTTATACCTTGGAAAAGCTATACTGGATGTATGTAGATCAGTTCTGTAGTATTCTCCTACCCGACATTAAAAATCATATATTTGTTATAGTTCAGCTTAAGACCGTTGGTCACATGAGTACACTTGCTCAAATGCTAAATTGCTGTAGCCTCGTTTGGATCATCATAAAACGCTGGCGTGTTATAACGTACAGTGACATAATGTGACACACCAAAAAGTGTCATAGCGTCCATGGACGTTATGACAATTCTTAAAAGTGTCATAATGTCCATGAACATTGTGACACTTTAAAAACAGAAATATATTGGAAAATTTGTTTAGAATTTAGGAAAGGGACACTTTTATCCGGTAAAGAATTGCTCATAAATTTGAAGTATGTTGCGTTTTGGATTCCTTTAAAAAAGTGTCCTGGATAGCCGGACTTCGGCCGGACGCTGGAGTATTTCGAATACCGACTTCGCTAAATAAGGCTTTTTTTGAAAAATGGACTCATTTAAATCTATGGACTTTATGTTATTATGCCCATAGACATTGTGACACTTTTGAAATTGTTATAATGTACATGGACACTATGACTCAATTTAGTGTGTCATAACGTCCATGGATATTATGTCACTGGACATTATGACATGTCCATCTGTATGTACAGTTCGCAATTTTCAAGATAATTTGATGCATATCAAAATTGTTACAATTGGTCAATTATTTCATACAACTGAAAGCCTTATTCGAAAGCTTTTGAGCTCATAATTATATTAAATATTTTATATCGACAAAAAGCTGCACAATTAAGTTTTACGCAAGCCTTAATGATTTTGCTGAATTTGATCCTAGCCCTCATACAAAGCTCACTCCAGAAAATGAAGTGAATGTTACACAATTCACTAATTATTAAGCGATTAAATTCAGCACATGGTCCGATGTCCACCATACATTACAGTTTAAATACTGGGTGCATAAAAATAAAATATTTAATTCACGTTTAATAGCAATTTATACAGAAAAACATATTTACGACTGTTTTAAGTGAACTTTTATAATAAGAACAAGTAAGAGTGTTATATTCGGCCATGACGAATCTTATATACCCACCATCAAATCATTCTTATTAATAAACTTTATCGAAGCAATTTCCTCATTTATTAGATCTATGTTGAATTTTATCATCATATGACAACATTAATATGAATATCAGGCTAATTTTTGGAAGAGTGCCTTTAATAAGGACTTAAGTATGGACCGTGCTCTTCCGAATTAAAATATTAATTTTTTTGGTCCAATTTTTATAACCATAAACTGTTTTTTGTAAGAGTGGTTATATGGAGGGTAGAGTCAATTATGGACTTAATTTCATCGGTTTATACAATAATTATTTGTAACGAATTTCATCTCTGTACTCGTATATTTAATTCAGTCATGAGGCTGACCGACCGATCCTCACGAAATTCAGTTGAAACATTTTAGTTCCTATAAAACTACCGTAATTTGGAGCCATAGATAAGCGTTAAAGTAATTTTCTGGAGTAAATCTTATATAAGGATCAATTACTTATATAAGATCTTCCTTCATAAACATAAACTATGTAATTTTCAGTAACATATTCTCCTCTTTTCAGTAACATATTATCCTCTTCAGATATAATTGACCCTATATCTGAAGAGGACATTTTTGCTCATACAAAACTTGTTTATGAGAAATTTCATCGCTGTAGTCATATTTGAGCGTTATATCAAGTAATGAGCTTTACAGTCATTTTCTGAAGGCGACCTTATATGGAGGGTAGGGTCAATTATAGACCGATCGCCATAAAATTTGATAAAGAGTTTTTGGCTAGCACAAGATTTGTTTATGTAGAATATCACTGCGTTAAAGTAATTTTATAAGGGGAACTTATAGGGGGGTAGGGTCAATTATAGACTGATCCTCATAAAATTTAGTAGAGAGGTTTTGGCTCATACGAAACTTGTTTATGACGAATTTCATCGCTGTACTCGCAGTTTTAAGCTAGTAATGAGCGTTAAAGTAATTTTCTGAAGGGGACCTTATATGGGGGATAGGGTCAATTATGGGCCTATCCTTATAAAATTTTACAAAGAGATTTAGGTTCCCATAAAACATGTTTGTGCCGAATTTCACCGCTATAGATGCTTCTTTTAGCCAATTATTAGCAATAAAGTAATTTTTTGAAGGGGTCCTTATATGCGGGGTAGGGTCAATTATGGACCCATCCTCATAAAATTAAAAAAAAGGATTTTAGTTAATATAAACCTTTTTTATGTCGAATTTTATTGCTATATATGCTTCTTGACCCTATCCCCCCTTATATGGGGGATAGGGTCAATTATGGGCCTATCCTTATACAACTTTACAAAGAGATTTAGTTTCTCAAAAACATGTTTGTGCCGAATTTCACCGCTGTAGATGCTTCTTTTAGCCAGTTATTAGCGATAAAGTCATTTTCTGAAGGGGCCTTTTATGGGGGCTAGGCGAAATCGTACATCGATTTTGCCCATTTTCAATACCAAACAAACTGCATCAACTAAAAGTAATCATGCAAAATTTCTCGCTATCTATTCCATTTGGACTCTATCGTGTTTTCAACAGACAGACGGACGGACATGGCTAGATCGTCATAGAATTTAATAAAGACCCAGAATATATATACTTTTATGGGTCTTAGACGTATATTTCAATGTGTTACAAACGGAATGACAAAAACAATATACCCCTCATCTTTTTTGATGGTGGGTATAAAAACTATAAACAAAATAAATTTTACAAATTCTGTATGAACATTTGTTTTAAAATAAAAATTTTTGATAAATTATATATTGTAAATACGTTATTAAGAATTTTACTTGATTATTTAAAAATATTTTTATTCTGGCAATGCTGTATTATTGCTGTAGCATCGACAACAAAAAATACGCATTTATCGACACCTGCCTTGCCGTAACTAATTTATCTACAAACACTGCCTTATCATGAAGACTCAAAGTAATTTTGAAGATAATAGTGTTATTTTAAACATTGCCTCTATTGCCCACTAGATGGCGTCGAACGGAAATGGAAAAACTAGTTTTTACTATAAAATTAATTAAAAACACTATTTTTGTAAGTTTTTTTGTTATTTTTTTTATGAAAATACACTAAATCACATAAAATATTTTTAATTTTAATTAAAATTAACGATTACAATATAAAAAATATAATATCATTAACAATTTTCAGTTTAAATTATGTTTAATTTAAAACAATATACATATAGATAATAAAATAATAATTAATAACATTATAACAAATAATTAATTAATTAAACAATAACAACAAAATGTTTAGTTTATAATAAAATGTCACTGATGAAGCAGTTACAGCCAGTCAGCTTTTTAAGAGGCTGGCATATGCGAAAACAAATAAATGATTATGATTATTTTTTTTTATATTCTTTAATTTATTTTAAAGGTGCCTCCACCACGGCAGCCGGTTTTCGACTTTGCACCACATAATAAATTAAACAAATAGCAGCCACACCAATGCCACCGAACAAAGCAGCCCACTGCACAACATTCAACGTTTTCAAAGTGTTGATGAGACGTTTCTTGAAAAATGTCACCATTTCTCCATTCAATTCGATACCCTGCTCGTTGCGGGAAGAGAAATGACAACAAAAAAAGAAAACAAGACAATAAATTTAATAATTTTATAGAAAATTTGTTAAATATGTATATTTCAGCTGTAATATTGTTTCGCCAACTAAAGAAAATAAAACAACCCACTCACTACTCACCTCTTCCACCCAAATGGCGGGCATTAGAACTGTTGTTAGATTTTCCGTAATCGTTATACGATTAATACTCTTCAGAAACATATTAAACTGAACACGTTTGCCACCCTGAAGTGGCACGCCAGTAAGCTGCAACAAAATAAACAGAAAAAAAAGAAATTGTTATTTAATTAATGTCATTAATTAATTCCAAATTTCAAAATTAATTGATATTAATGCGAACAAGTGTTTGTGGAGGATTTGTCATAAGTATGTGTGGTCTGTTCTACCTACATGTTGTACATCTACAAATGTCTGGTGTTTTTGGGCATCCGGATTTAGTCCTCTTATAGTTTTCGTATATTCATTAGAGGCTCCTAACATGTGGGGCAAAGTCAAAATTACCGGGGCATCTGGAAAAAAGAATTATAATTATTTGTTTAGTTCATTAAACTGTTTTTAAATGAAATTTAATTGCTTGAATATTAATTGTAATTTTTCGAAAATATTTATTTGCAAAAAATATGTAAATATTTAAAAACGAATTGCTTTGAACTCTAAAATATTTATTGCGGTTCATTTAAATTTATTACTCAATCTGCAGGAAATTGAATGTTCTGAATAATGGTTGTAAAACTAACTAACTAACTAACTAACTAACTAACTAACTAACTAACTAACTAACTAACTAACTAACTAACTAACTAACTAACTACTAACTAACTAACTAACTAACTAACTAACTAACTAACTACTAACTAACTAACTAACTAACTAACTAACCTAACTAACTAACTAACTAACTAACTAACTAACTAACTAACTAACTAACTAACTAACTAATACTACTAACTAACTAACTAACTAACTAACTAACTAACTAACTAACTAACTAACTAACTAACTAACTAACTACTAACTAACTAACTAACTAACTAACTAACTACTAACTAACTACTAACTAACTAACTAACTAACTATTCTAACTAACTAACTAACTAACTAACTAACTAACTAACTAACTAACTACTAACTAACTAACTAACTAACTAACTAACTAACTAACTAACTAACTAACTAACTACTAACTACTAACTAACTAACTAACTAACTAACTAACTAACTAACTAACTACTACTAACTAACTAACTAACTAACTAACTAACTAACTAACTAACTAACTAACTACTAACTAACTAACTAACTAACTAACTAACTACTAACTAACTAACTAACTAACTACTAACTAACTAACTACTACTAACTACTAACTAACTAACTAACTAACTAACTAACTAACTAACTAACTAACTAACTACTACTAACTAACTACTAACTAACTACTAACTAACTAACTAACTACTACACTAACTAACTAACTAACTACTACTAACTAACTAACTAACTAACTACTAACTACTAACTAACTACTAACTAACTAACTACTAACTAACTAACTACTAACTAACTAACTAACTAACTAACTAACTAACTACTAACTAACTAACTAACTACTAACTAACTAACAACTAACTAACTAACTAACTAACTACTACTAACTAACTAACTAACTAACTAACTAACTAACTAACTAACTAACTAACTAACTAACTAACTAACTAACTAACTAACTAACCTAACTACTACTAACTAACTACTAACTAACTAACTAACTACTACTAACTACTAACTAACTAACTAACTAACTAACTAAGCTAACTAACTAACTAACTAACTAACTAACTAACTAACTAACTAACTAACTAACTAACTACTAACTAACTAACTAACTAACTAACGACTAACTAACTAACTAACTAACTAACTAACTAACTAACTACTAACTAACTAACTAACTAACTAACTAACTAACTAACTAACTAACTACTAACTAACTAACTAACTAACTAACTAACTAACTAACTAACTAACTAACTAACTAACTAACTAACTAACTAACTAACTAACTAACTAACTAACTAACTAAACTAACTAACTAACTAACTAACTAACTAACTAACTAACTAACTAACTAACTAACTAACTAACTACTAACTAACTAACGACTAACTAACTAACTAACTAACTAACTAACTAACTAACTAACTAACTAACGAACTAACTAACTAACTAACTAACTAACTAACTAACTAACTAACTAACTAACTAACTAACAACTAACTAACTAACTACTAACTAACTAACTAACTAACTACTAACTAACTAACTAACTAACTAACTAACTAACTACTAACTAACTAACTAACTAACTACTACTAACTAACTAACTACTAACTAACTACTAACTAACTAACTAACTAACTAACTAACTAACTAACTAACTAACTAACTAACTAACTACCTAACTAACTAACTAACTAACTAACTAACTAACTAACTAACTAATACTAACTAACTACACTAACTACTAACTAACTAACTAACTAACTAACTAACTAACTAACTAACTAACTAACTAACTAACTACTAACTAACTAACTAACTAACTAACACTAACTAACTAACTAACTAACTAACTAACTAACTAACTAACTAACTAACTAACTAACTAACTAACTAACTAACTAACTAACTAACTAACTAACTAACTAACTAACTAACTAACTAACTAAACTAACTAACTAACTAACTAACTAACTAACTAACTACACTAACTAACTAACTAACTAACTACTAACTAACTACTAACTAACTACTAACTAACTAACTACTAACTAACTAACTAACTAACTAACTAACCTAACTAACTAACTACTAACTAACTAACTAACTACTAACTAACTAACTAACTAACTAACTAACAACTACTAACTACCTAACTAACTACTAACTAACTACTAACTAACTACTAACCTAACTAACTAACTAACTAACTACTAACTAACTAACCTACTAACTACTAACTAACTAACTAACTAACTAACTACTAACTAACTAACTAACTAACTACTAACTAACTAACTAACTAACTAACTAACTAACTAACTAACTAACTAACTACTACTAACTACTAACTAACTAACTAACTAACTAACTAACTAACTAACTACTAACTAACTAACTACTACTAACTAACTAACTACTAACTAATACTAACTAACTAACTAATACTAACTACTAACTAAACTAACTAACTAACTAACTAACTAACTAACTAACTAACTAACTAACTACTAACTAACTAACTAACTAACTAACTAACTAACTAACTAACTAACTAACTACTACTAACTAACTAACTACGAACTAACTACTAACTAACTACTAACTAACTAACGACTAACTAACTAACTAACTAACTAACTAACTAACTAACTAACTACTACTAACTAACTACCTACTAACTAACTTAACTAACTAACTAACTAACTAACTAACTAACTAACTAACTAACTACCTAACTAACTAACTACTAACTAACTACACTAACTAACTAACTACTAACTAACTACTAACTAACTAACTAACTAACTAACTAACTAAACTAACTAACTACTAACTAACTAACTAACTAACTACTAACTAACTACTAACTACTAACTACCTAACCTACTAACCTAACTAACTAACTAACTAACTAACTAACTAACTAACTAACTACTAACTAACTAACTAACTAACTAACTAACTAACTAACTACTAACTACTAACTAACTAACTAACTACTAACTAACTAACTACTAACTAACTAACTAACTAACTAACTAACTAACTAACTAACTAACTAACTAACTAACTAACTAACTACTAACTAACTAACTAACTACTAACTAACTAACTACTAACTAACTACTAACTAACTAACTACTAACTAACTAACTAACTAACTACTAACTAACTAACTAACTAACTAACTAACTAACTAACTAACTAACTAACTAATTAACTAACTAACTAACTAACAACTAACTAACTACTAACTAACTAACTAACTAACTAACTACTAACTAACTAACTAACTACCTAACTAACTAACTAACTAACTAACTAACTAACTACTAACTAACAACTAACTAACTAACTAACTAACTAACTAACTAACTAACTAACTAACTAACTAACTAACTAACTAACTAACCTAACTAACTAACTAACTCAACTAACTAACTACTAACTAACTAACTAACTAACTAACTAACTAACATAACTAACTAACTAACTAACTAACTAACTAACCTAACTTAACTAACTAACTAACTACTAACTAACTAACAACTAACTAACTACTAACTACTAACTAACTAACTATTACTAACTAACTAACTAATCTAACTAACTAACTAACTACTAACTAACTAACTAACTAACTAACTAACTAACTAACTACTAACTAACTAACTACTAACTAACTAACTAACTACTACTAACTACTAACTAACTAACTAACTACTAACTAACTAACTACTAACTACTAACTACTAACTAACTACTAACTAACTAACTAACTACAACTAACTAACTCCTAACTAACTAACTAACTAACTAACTACTAACTAACCTACTAACTAACTAACTAACTAACTAACTACTACTAACTAACTAACTACTACTAACTAACTAACTAACTACTACACTAACTAATAACTAACTAACTAATTACTACTACTAACTAACTAACTAACTACTAACTAACTACTAACTACTAAACTAACTACTAACTAACTAACTAACTAACTAACTAACTAACTAACTAACTACTAACTAACTACTAACTAACTAACTAATAACTAACTAACGAACTAACTAACTAACTACTAACTAACTAACTACTAACTAACTAACCTAACTAACTAACTAACTAACGAACTAACTACAACTATTAACTACTACCTACTAACTAACTAACTAACTAACTAACTTACTTACTTACTACTAACTGACCAAATTTGTTGTATACCATTAGTTAGTATACCATTATGTGGTCTTACTGATAAAAGCTATTTTGGTCTATGTTATGATCTAATTCCATGAGATTTATTAGATAGATTGTGGTTAACTTGTGAAACATGTTTATAACGTACTTTTAGAGGACAGAGGACTTTGTAAACATAATTATTTAAATTTTGACCTCAGGGCTTCCGTCCTTGAATCGCTTATATGATTTTAAATTACAATGGTCTATCTTTGTATGATCTGATAAGGACTTAACTATACCCGCACTGGAGTAAAACAATATGGCAAAAAAACTGGTAAGTCCTTTTTTGTAATTTCAAAAACCCCAAAAAAAAAAACCATTCATAACTAAATTATGATTAACACTTTAGCGCAAACAATAAAGCAATTTAAATCTTTAAATCTGTCTTTAATGCAAAATGTTTTGGTTATTTATCATCAATTTGATTGCTAAATATTACTAATTAATAGTAATATACTATAATTAATTTCTAATATATTTCAATTTATCATTAATCACTTAATTTAAATAAATTTTAAATTAAGAATAAAACTAAAAAAATGTTAAGTTTTTATAGATATAATTCTAGAGTAATTAGAAAACAAGATAAAAGGTGTTTTCGAAAATAAGTGAAAGCAAATTAAAAAATATGTATATTTTGAAATCGTTAAATAATATTAAAATTAATATTTTCAAAATGTATTTTAAATTTGTATACTTAAGTTATTAATTTATTGTTTAAAAGTTTAATTCGAAGTACTTGTTGTTTTGAAATTTTCCATTTAAATATTAAAATATTTGCAATAAAAATGTACATATTTGTTAATTTAATTAAATGAGCTAATTTAAATAATGATTTACATTTTGTGCACAATTGGAGTAAATTTATAATGTCAAATATAACATTAATATAAAAAGTACATGTATTTTCAAATATTTGTGGGTGTTTCATAAGTCAATTAATTTTTTTAAAAAATTTATGGTTTTTAGTATAAATATTCAAATTTTAAATAATAATATCGGAAATAAATTCGAACAGGCTTAATAATGTATAACTGCAATACTGAAAATGTACAATGTATATTGGTGTTCTATAAATCGGTATTAAAATAATTGAAGAAATGTCGAAGTCGACATGTTTGTCCTTACAAAGTCCATCGACTAAGTATCTTGTAAAAAAAAGGTCGAAGAATTGACTTTGCAAATAAAATGTTGAAAAGTCGAAAAAAAATCGAAAATGATCGAAAAGTCGGAGAGTTAAAAAGTCGACATTTCATAAAACACAAAAGTCGAAACGTAGACTTCTCATACAGTGTAAAAAGTCGACTTTTCATAATTTATAAAAAGTCGCAAATTATTAGAAGTACCTGCGATTTAAACTCGGATGGCTTCGAAAAAAAAACTCTTTTATTGGTAATATTTTAGATAGTAAGGCATGATTCTATATTGCTATCTATATATATAAAAGAGTAGCGTTACTGACTGACTGATTCATCATCGCACAGCCCAAACGGCTGAATCTAGAATCATGAAATTTGGACAGTAGATGTAGTAGTAGATTTAGAAATTTGTACATTTACGGGTAAAAATGGGTAAAACAGGTTTTCTTAATTATCTTACACAATATTAGTGATACAAAAAAAAAAATGCACCTGAATCTACTCTTAAAATGAGCAGATGGGTGTCTGGTACTTTTTTGAAATTCGTACTTTTAATGGGTAAAATTGTGTAACAAAGGTGATTTTGGTACCTTTTTTGGCCCTTTATAACTTTTGAACTAATTAACAAATCAAATTCAATCAATTTTTTATAAATATTTTGGATACATCTCCCAAAATTATGAGACACCTGTTTCGTACTTTTTTAAAATTCAGTCCTTTTTGGGTGTAAAAGGGAGAAAACTGTATTTATGGTACTTTTATGCAAACTCATTGATCCAATTTTTATAAAATATGAAAAAGTAGTTTATTTACTCACACAAAATAAGCTGTTGGTATATTATTTTGGAATTCGAGTACTGAGGCCTATATAGGACCAAATTCGAGTAAATTGTTTGGTACTTTTTGAAAGCACTATCTTTCTGGAACAAATTAATGCAGATTAGAATCGCTTGAGTTTTATCTGTGATATATAGATTTAAATACGGAACATTTTGTAAAATTAATTCTCGAAAAAGTATATTTCTAAGCGAAAAGGGGAAACATTGTACTCTTTTTATTAGTACTTTCCATTTAGGTAAAATTTATTCCACTTTTGGTACTTTTTCTTCTTTCAAATGATACTCTTCAATATGAACTCAAAACACATGACTATTAAACATACACGGTCCTCATTGAAAAAGATTCTTTAAGAGACTACTTTTTAGTACTTTTTATCTCATAAAATGTACTTTTTTAATTTTCTAAAATATCCAACCTAGGAACATTTAACATACATAGTCTTGACTGAATAATATTCTGTAAGTGGGAACTATTTGGTACTTTTCTATTCTTCAAATGGTACCTTTAAGATTCTTTATAATGGTTAACCGGAACACACGGTAGTTATTAAATGAGAATTTATTGAGAGAGATTTTTGTACTTTTTCGTTTTTCCGATGGTACTTTTTAATATTTTTACGATATTGAACATAGATATTGAAAACAAAATTTTAAATGTAGGTGAATGAGAATCTACTGAAAGGGACTTTTTGTACTTTTTCATTCATCAAATTATATTTATATATTTCTGAATTGTATATAATATTGAACACAGAAACATAAAATATTTTATTAAATGATAATCTTTTAGAGGTATTTTATAGTACTTTTTTTCAAAAATTATTATTCTTAGTGAATGCGAATTTAATAACGTGATATTGAACGTATAAAACTGAAAAAATGTTTCATCAATTTTAATTTTCTATAAAAGTAAACAAAATTTTGTATGTATTTAATTTAAGTTAGGGTAGCGAAGCACCCAGGGCATGCTAGTAATATTATAAAGCAGATAATATAAAATATATTCCTTTTTTAATACCGGACAATATTAACCCATAAAATGTGAATAACAAAGTATTATTTATTTATAGACCTTATTTAATAAAAATTACAGGAATTGATAGTACATACAGTAGGTTCTTTGCTAAAAACAATTTAAATAAAAAAACCCACTTTTTGAGGATTCTAACTCTAATAGATTTCCATATATACACTAATAGTTAGATGTACGATTTTTTGTATTGAAATTCCACCCATTTTTCAGCAAATGTTCACATGTATGTCAGAGTTGTTCATATAAAATTTGAGTATTCTAGATCTAATAGCTTCGCAGATATACGAATTTTTCTACTTAATTCATATGGGAGGTGCCACGCCCAATATTTGTGTTAAATATGCCATTTTTATGTGTTAAATATTCATTTGATACTAAAAATTAATGACTGAATGGATTTATTAATCCAACTGGTGTTTCCAATAAAACCATGTTTACTTGTGACGCATCTCTGAGACAGTCCAGATCATGGAAAAGAGCTCTACCAAGATAGAGTAGTCTGTGCTCTTGTAAGGCTGGGCAGTCACATAGAAGGTGTTGTACCGATTCCACTTCTTCTTCGTCCAAACAGCTTCTACAGTAGCCCATACGTTCTGACATATGTCCAATCATACAGTGCCCAGTGACCAGTTAGAAGCCTAATCAAGTTTTTACTAATAGACAAGAGAGTCCTAGTCCTATCCGTTGTCAGAGTGAGCCACTGCTCTGGCTTGATATTCTACAAGTGGTGATATTTGACCACCTGAGCTCAGTCATCTATCTATTTTGATAGGGTCACCAGGGGAGTGCGAATATCCCTTTGCGCAAGGGTTAAGTCTAGGGACGACCCTTTGGTTGCACATTCATAAGATATATATTCCATTTCCTCGGATGCCCTCATGTCCTGGAACCCATATCAACTCTACGTGATGTTGTGTCAGTTGTGCCAATGATTGAATACAATTGAGAAGACATTTCGACTTAATAATATTGTAGGTAAGACCCTTGATTGATGCAAGGTTATCCAATTATAAATGTATGGTCGTATTTTCGAGATTTGGTTCCCAGATTCTTCTTAGGGCTGTATCGATGGCATATATCTCTGCCTGAAGAACCGTGCAGATTTCAGGTAGTCGAAGAGACAGTAGAAGATTCAGTTTTTCGGAGAAAATTCCCGATCCCGTGCCCCTTTCTGTCTTTGAGCCATCAGTATAGAATGAGATCACGTCGTCTCTTAGGACAGTATTCGCGGCCCAATCATCCTTTGAAGGTATTCTGGTCTTGAATAACCTATTAAAATTGCAGTCTGATAGTATGCAGTCTGTTTCCTGCCTCATGATTGGACGGCCTATCTTTTGTAGGATGGTGCCATGACCAATGCGATCAAGCAGATTTAGCAGAAATGCATTTGATATATACATATGTATATCTAAGGGGATTTATATTTAGCCTGTCAAACAGTCCGTGATTGATTGATTTAGAATAGAGCGGCAAGTCTTGGTATCCACCGTCTCCACCAAACATTGTATCTTACTCAAGCTGAAATTATTTGCTAAACCGTCTTTTTCAGAAATTGAATACTTTCGAAATATTCGTAAATCGGTTTTCTAAAGATCGGTAGATTGTATTGTTTATATGTAGACTATATACTTTGTATTTAGCCGTCTACCAAAATTTCAAATCTGAAATCTTGTAAGCAAATCTTGGAACTGTGGTTCCAAATCAAAATCTAGTTGGACAAAATTATTTGAGGGTCTTTTTACACCCTTCACCTTCGTGAGAAGGGTATATATATATAAGTTTGTCATTCCGTAAGTTTCTTTAAATCAATTTTATGAAGACCCCAGAACCCGGAGTAAATGAGAATCTATAAAAGGGTATTTTATGGTAATTTTTCGTTCTTCAAAAGGTACTTATTGAATTTTCTATAATATTGAACTTAGAATCATGAAATTAAGCATGTAGAGTCCGGTGTAAATGGGAATTAATAAAAGGTGCTTTTTGGTACTTTTTCGTCATCCCGAATTGTACTCTTTTTGGAAGTTAAATTTTGTTTTTTAATTATGTTATATTGAATATGAATAATTATTTAATTTAATTAGTCTCAGTTTAAACTCACAAAAATACACGTAAAATCTTTTGATTTAAGTTTTCGTTCATACACCTCTACAAAATATTAATTTTTTTTATAATAATTATAAATTACCAGCGCATATATCAGCATGTAATTTTCAATGCACTGTTTCCGCATTAATTTTTCAAATATTCTTGAAAGCAAGAAATAAATATAAATTAGCAACACTTAATGATAAGATCAGATAACTTAAACAAATTGATATAAAACAATAATTATGATTAAAATATAAAACGTAAGTATATATTTTTCGGCTAATGATAATTATGAATGTACTTAATATGTATAATATTAAACAATAATTCATCATTATAAATAATATACAAAAATAGTTAATTAAACAATGGACTAGTTAGGTAATGTTTTAAAAGAGTTGAGCAAATTTGAAATTGAACTGAATTCTTAATTGAAATTTCTGAAATACAATTGAAACAACGAAAAGTTTTGAATCGAAAGGAGCAATCGTCACTTTAATAGTTTTTGACATAAATGAAGATATCGGCAATATACCCATAGAAATTCCAATTCAAAAATATCCATTAAATAAAAAGTAGAGATAGCTAACTTTGCTTCTATACACAAATGTTAATTATACCCCATAAAGAATCAATTCCCTTTACTTTTAAACAACTGCAAAGAAATCATACATATTTTTTATTTAAATAAAACAACAATAAATTTGTATACAAACAATAACTAAATGATAGAAAATACTCAAATATTTAATGCTTAAGTGTTAAAATGTTAATTAAGTTGTTGAAGAGAAAAAAACGAATTGAAAAAGAAACATGCGATATGGACAATGACTACATAATAAGACAAGTGGTTATTAAAAAAAAAAAAAATATCAATCACATGCGAGTACAATTTGTTTTAATCAAAGATACTTCTTTAAAATAGTTATAAAACTAATTTCAAATACAAAACACAGAATAAATATAATTGTTGATTTATTAGCAACACGTTCCAAAACTTAAAGAATACCAACCACAAGATTTTATACAAATTTGGAAATAAATACAAATTTGGAAATATATACAAATTATTTTTATTATTAAATTAGAAGAGTGTTAGCCAACAGAGTTGGTTATTTAATTTGTAACACTTGTAACGAAGGTCAAATCAAAACTATATTCAGACTAAATAATTTAGTAATATTTTGATTTCTTAAACACATTCATTGAATACATAAATATTTTACAACTATGCATAGTCTAGTCTATAGTCTAGTCTATGGTTTACGTGGTAGTTCACTACACGCGAACTGTCAAGTAGAATCAAAGAGACTCCGTTTTGACCTAGTCTATAGTCTAGTCTATAGTCTAGTCTATAGTCTAGTATAGTCTAGTCTATAGTCTAGTCTATAGTCTAGTCTATAGTCTAGTCTATAGTCTAGTCTATAGTCTAGTCTATAGTCTAGTCTATAGTCTAGTCTATAGTCTAGTCTATAGTCTAGTCTATAGTCTAGTCTATAGTCTAGTCTATAGTCTAGTCTATAGTCTAGTCTATAGTCTAGTCTATAGTCTAGTCTATAGTCTAGTCTATAGTCTAGTCTATAGTCTAGTCTATAGTCTAGTCTATAGTCTAGTCTATAGTCTAGTCTATAGTCTAGTCTATAGTCTCGTCTATAGTCTAGTCTATAGTCTAGTCTATAGTCTAGTCTATAGTCTAGTCTATAGTCTAGTCTATAGTCTAGTCTATAGTCTAGTCTATAGTCTAGTCTATAGTCTAGTCTATAGTCTAGTCTATAGTCTAGTCTATAGTCTAGTCTATAGTCTAGTCTATAGTCTAGTCTATAGTCTAGTCTATAGTCTAGTCTATAGTCTAGTCTATAGTCTAGTCCATAGTCTAGTCTATAGTCTAGTCTATAGTCTAGTCTATAGTCTAGTCTATAGTCTAGTCTATAGTCTAGTCTATAGTCTAGTCTATAGTCTAGTCTATAGTCTAGTCTATAGTCTAGTCTATAGTCTAGTCTATAGTCTAGTCTATAGTCTAATAGTCTATAGTCTAGTCTATAGTCTATAGTCTAGTCTATAGTCTAGTCTATAGTCTAGTCTATAGTCTAGTCTATAGTCTAGTCTATAGTCTAGTCTATAGTCTAGTCTATAGTCTAGTCTATAGTCTAGTCTATAGTCTAGTCTATAGTCTAGTCTATAGTCTAGTCTATAGTCTAGTCTATAGTCGTCTATAGTCTAGTCTATAGTCTAGTCTATAGTCTAGTCTATAGTCTAGTCTATAGTCTAGTCTATAGTCTAGTCTATAGTCTAGTCTATAGTCTAGTCTATAGTCTAGTCTATAGTCTAGGTCTATAGTCCTATCTATTCTAGTCGTATAGTCCGAGTCATATGTCTAGTCCTATAGTCTTAGTCTATAGTCTAGTCTATGTCCTAGTCTATAGTCTAGTCTATAGTCTAGTCTATAGTCTAGTCTATAGTCTAGTCTATAGTCTAGCTCTATAGTCTAGTCCTATAGTCTAGTCTATAGTCCTAGTCTATAGTCTAGTCCTATAGTCTAGTCTATAAGTCGAGTCTATAGTCTAGTCTATAGTCTAGTCTATAGTCTAGTCTATATCTAGTCTAGAGTCTAGTCTATAGTCTAGTCCTAGAGTCCTGAGTCACTATAGTCTAGTCCCGATAGTCCTAGTCTATAGTCTAGTCTATAGTCTAGTCTATAGTCTATTAGTCTAGTCCTATAGTCTAGTCTATAGTCTAGTCTATAGTCTAAGTCCTAATAGTCCTAGAGTCTATAGTCTAGTTAGTCCTAGTCTAAGTCTAGTCTAGAGGCCTATACTATAGTCCTAGTCTATAGTCTAGTCTATAGTCTAGTCTATAGTCTAGTCTATAGTCTAGTCTATAGTCTAGTCTATCTATAGTCTAGTCTATAGTCTAGTCTATAGTCTAGTCTATAGTCTAGTCTATAGTCTAGTCTATAGTCTAGTCTATAGTCTAGTCTATAGTCTAGTCTATAGTCTAGTCTATAGTCTAGTCTATAGTCTAGTCTATAGTCTAGTCTATAGTCCAGTCTATAGTCTAGTCTATAGTCTAGTCTATAGTCTACTCTATAGTCTAGTCTATAGTCTAGTCTATAGTCTAGTCTATAGTCTAGTCTATAGTCTAGTCTATAGTCTAGTCTATAGTCTAGTCTATAGTCTAGTCTATAGTCTAGTCTACAGTCTAGTCTATAGTCTAGTCTATAGTCTAATCTATAATCTAGTCTATAGTCTATTCTATACGCTAGTTTATTGGCTAATCTATAGACCCTCTTTCTGAAAAGCAGTGTATTGTAAAAAAATTGACAACACTGATTTCTTCTAAGAATTAATAGTTCATAACTGACTCAAGTCCCCATAAAATGTACTCATCTGAAAATCAGTTTATGCTCCTATTAATAATACGATTTAGCAGGATTTGAAGAAAACCTAAAACTCGAAAATGATAAGAGATAAATTGTACACCTATGATATGGACATTGAATATTGAAACTTGAATACTCCTTTACTACGCCTATATTCCGGCTATAAATGCTAGATTTATTACCAAACAATTTCGATTCTGTTCCCACTGTGTCTCATTGAAGTGTATTGGGAATTCGTTGCGAACTTTTTCATTTTTCCAGAATAACTTTTACTTTTTTTCTTCAAAATACAAATCAAATAAAGACAAAATGATCTTCGGTTGACCATAAATTGAAAAATATTAAAATTCTTTTAAAAGTCAAGTGAATGATTTGACAAAAAACGCATGAAAGAAAGAAAAAAAATCGCAAAAGAATATTTATTATAAATATTTATAAGATACAAACAAAACAAAACAAACTATAAAATTAAATTTAAGTGTGAATCGTAAAAAAACCTTAACACTTTACATATTCAAGGTCTTGAACAATTGAGAAGCAGCATCTTTACAATGTTTTTTTTCGTGTTTTGGGGGATAATTTAAAAAATTTAAATATGTAATTAACGTTACATATTTATTGCGCTATCATTAATGTGATCTTAAGCCCACGATGCCAAAAAATATGATCATTTAATTAAAACCACAATCGTTAAAAGAATAGTTTAATTTAATGTCCGCCTTAAGCCGGTTTAATTTTTCTCGATAAAAGACAGCGATTTGAAAAACAAGTCTTTTAAGAAAATTTATATTTTTATATTTTAAGAACTTTTTTTCATTATAAATATTCATAGATTATGTATAAATTTCTTAACAAGTGTGTTAAGTTCTTTTTTTATTATAAATTATCAACGGTTTTTATGTTCAATTCTAATCGTGAAGTTAATTTCATTAGTAGAACTTAATTTATTGTCAAAACTTTAAAAATTTTATATGATCTTGTTAAATGGCAAATTACCATAATCGATAGATAATGAGATGGCAACAATTGTAGAAAGCATATCAGAAATTATATTAATTTTGTTTTGGACTACACTGAAAAAAAACTTTTGATTTTTGTTAAATCATTATTATCTAATGCAATTTCCGCGTTAAATGATTGAACGGTTACAAGAAATTCCGGTTTTAATTCCGGTACGTTAGTGTACATAATAATTATTTGAATCTTTTGTAAAATTAATAATTTAAAATCTTCTACAGCTTCTGTTTGACCATAAATAACCAAATTAAGAAACAAGCTTTTGAGGAAGAAGGAGCGAAAAGTTCTAATAACTGCTTTAAATCATAGTTTTGTTATAATCTAGTCTAGTGTCTATCTTTATTCTAGTCATAGTCTAGTCATTCTAGTCATAGTCTAGTCATAGTCTAGTCATAGTCTAGCATAGTCTGTCATAGTCTAGTCATAGTCTAGTCACTGTCTAGTATATCTTCTAGTCATAGTCTAGCATAGTCTAGTCATAGTCTAGTCATAGTCTAGTCATAGTCTAGTCATAGTCTAGTCATAGTCTAGTCATAGTCTAGTCATAGTCTAGTCATAGTCTAGTCATAGTCTAGTCATAGTCTAGTCATAGTCTAGTCATAGTCTAGTCATAGTCTAGTCATAGTCTAGTCATAGTCTAGTCATAGTCTAGTCATAGTCTAGTCATAGTCTAGTCATAGTCTAGTCATAGTCTAGTCATAGTCTAGTCATAGTCTAGTCATAGTCTAGTCATAGTCTAGTCATAGTCTAGTCATAGTCTAGTCATAGTCTAGTCATAGTCTAGTCATAGTCTAGTCATAGTCTAGTCATAGTCTAGTCATAGTCTAGTCATAGTCTAGTCATAGTCTAGTCATAGTCTAGTCATAGTCTAGTCATAGTCTAGTCATAGTCTAGTCATAGTCTAGTCATAGTCTAGTCATAGTCTAGTCATAGTCTAGTCATAGTCTAGTCATAGTCTAGTCATAGTCTAGTCATAGTCTAGTCATAGTCTAGTCATAGTCTAGTCATAGTCTAGTCATAGTCTAGTCATAGTCTAGTCATAGTCTAGTCATAGTCTAGTCATAGTCTAGTCATAGTCTAGTCATAGTCTAGTCATAGTCTAGTCATAGTCAGTCATAGTCTAGTCATAGTCTAGTCATAGTCTAGTCATAGTCTAGTCATAGTCTAGTCATAGTCTAGTCATAGTCTAGTCATAGTCTAGTCATAGTCTAGTCATAGTCTAGTCATAGTCTAGTCATAATCTAGTCATAGTCTAGTCATAGTCTAGTCATAGTCTAGTCATAGTCTAGTCATAGTCTAGTCATAGTCTATAGTCATAGTCTAGTCATAGTCTAGTCATAGTCTAGTCATAGTCTAGTCATAGTCTAGTCATAGTCTAGTCATAGTCTAGTCATATTCTAGTCATAGTCTAGTCATAGTCTAGTCATAGTCTAGTCATAGTCTAGTCATAGTCTAGTCATAGTCTAGTCTAGTCTAGTCATAGTCTAGTCATAGTCTAGTCATAGTCTATTCATAGTCTAGTCATAGTCTAGTCATAGTCTAGTTATAGTCTAGTTTATAGTCTAGTCATAGTTGAAAAGGTAATTGAAAACCCTCTACAATATAACTATAAAAATCCCGAGAATAACTCCCAAAGTGATTCCAAGAAGGTTGTTCCCAGTTCTTTGACAATTTGAACTCTGATTCTGAAATTCATCTGGAAATATTTATTCTTAAATTCAGAAAGGACAGTTTTATGGGGGCTATAAGAAAAATGAAGCGATTTTGAAGAAAATCAAAATTTGGTTTATATGGACAGACAGACGGATAAGGATTAATCGACTAAGAAAGAGATTCTGAGCCGAATGGCATACTTTAAGAAGTATTATTTTTGGATGTTACCCAACGCATAATACCCATCCCGCTATAGTGGTGTAGGGTACATAAAGCACATCAAACGTTTTCCGCGTCTTAGAAGATTTGCTATATACTTTCGGAATATTATTATTCCGAAAGTAACTATAGACGAAATATACTTAATGGACCATATCATAAAAATGAATAAAAACAATATTAAAATGGAAATTTTTTTATTTAATAAAATGACTAACATGACTTTCTAAAAATTTTATATCACAGCCATTAACTCGTAGTGAATAAAACTGACCTATAATTTTAATATAGAATATATTAAAAAACAGCCCTCTCGCCGGCTCATGAACAAGTTTTGATGTTAATGAACTTTATATATATGGACAATTTTACAACCTAATGAATTTATTAAGAAAATAACAATTTAATGCTGCAATCAATTCTTGTCAAAGCCTTCAAAACCTGCTCGTTGGTTACAAAATCCTAAAAAAATTAAACAGTTATTTGTAGATATTACTTCATTAATTTAAGTTTAAATCTTTTTTTAGCCAAATTTATTCGCAATATCTTGGTACGAATGGATTCCAGTGGCTGCGAAGAAGAAAAAACAAAACAAATTGTACTGTGACAGTTCAAACTGTCAAAGTGTCTAGAGTTACATTGACCTTTCGCTAAATATACGAGAACTAATTAAAGAATAAAAACTTTTCGATTAGAATTAACGAGGTTCTGGAGGAATATTAAAAAGCCATAAAGTGTTAAGACATATTTATGTTCCACACGCTAGTGACAGCAAAATGTATTTAATTAAAAATAAAATCAACAAAAAACTACTATCTATCCATTATCTATCTACTAAATACATTTATGCCAAATGGCAGAATATTTAATTTTTTTAAGCAAAAAATAATGTTTCAATTTTGAATTTAATATTAGAATCATTGGTCCCAATTATACTAAACAGATAGATAGTTATTCGATACATATTAAACTTGGTTGCCAGACGGGAATAGCTAAATAGTATTTGTTTTTGTTTCTATTCTCCTTTCTTATAAAACCAGTTAAATTTGATCGTAGAAATAAATAAAAAATAAATAAAATTGTTTAGATTATTAAAATTTCTTATGAATTTTAATAAAATTTTAAGAATATTTTTCGTTTTGCTTCGTATAATCGTTTCTTTCCGGTTTAAAACAAAAACAACAAAAAACGTCAAGAAAAAAAAAACTGAACATGTCGTCATTAGAATCTTTTAATTTGCATATAAATTTCTATAAATCTTTTGTTATTAGTTCTAATAATATTAATTTACTTAAAAGATTTGTGTAGTAAAAGAGCTATTAATGCCTTATCTATAAAACTTACTTAATTTCAATTAATAATTAAAAGTTTGATATGTGGTGGAAAGTAAAAGAAAAGTTGTTTGAATTTTAAGGGAGATATCGGACTGGGGCCGGTTTGTTTGAAATTTATTATTTTTTTTTAGAAATATGCTTTCTAGAAACTAATTATCAAAATAGAAGGTTCCTTAACATTTATACTTAATTGCATAAATTTTGGCAATATTTATTGGCGCTACATAGATGAACCAGAGACTGGGGTCTTTGTTAAAAATTGTACTAACTTATAACAAAAATAGTGCTTTTTGGGGTCTTAAGTATAGACTAGACTATAGATTACACTATAGACTATACTATACACTAGACTATAAATTACTATAGGCTGGACTATAGACTAGACTATAGACTAGACTATAGGCTAGACTATAGACTAGACTATAGGCTAGACTATAGACTAGACTATAGACTAGACTATAGACTAGACTATAGACTAGACTATAGACTAGACTATAGACTAGACTATAGACTAGACTATAGACTAGACTATAGACTAGACTATAGACTAGACTATAGACTAGACTATAGACTAGACTATAGACTAGACTATAGACTAGACTATAGACTAGACTATAGACTAGACTATAGACTAGACTATAGACTAGACTATAGACTAGACTATAGACTGGACTATAGACTAGACTATAGACTAGACTAGACTAGACTATAGACTAGACTATAGACTAGACTATAGACTAGACTATAGACTAGACTATAGACTAGACTATAGAACTATAGACTAGACTATAGACTAGACTATAGACTAGACTATAGACTAGACTATAGACTAGACTATAGACTAGACTATAGACTAGACTATAGACTAGACTATAGACTAGACTATAGACTAGACTATAGACTAGACTATAGACTAGACTATAGACTAGACTATAGACTAGACTATAGACTAGACTATAAGACTAGACTATAGACTAGACTATAGACTAGCTATAGACTAGACTATAGACTAGACTATAGACTAGACTATAGACTAGACTATAGACTAGACTATAGACTAGACTATAGACTAGACTATAGACTAGACTATAGACTAGACTATAGACTAGACTATAGACTAGACTATAGACTAGACTATAGACTAGACTATAGACTAGACTATAGAACTAGACTATAGACTAGACTATAGACTAGACTATAGACTAGACTATAGACTAGACTATAGACTAGACTATAGACTAGACTATAGACTAGACTATAGACTAGACTATAGACTAGACTATAGACTAGACTATAGACTAGACTATAGACTAGACTATAGACTAGACTATAGACTAGACTATAGACTAGACTATAGACTAGACTATAGAACTAGACTATAGACTAGACTATAGACTAGACTATAGACTAGACTATAGACTAGACTATAGACTAGACTATAGACTAGACTATAGACTAGACTATAGACTAGACTATAGACTAGACTATAGACTAGACTATAGACTAGACTATAGACTAGACTATAGACTAGACTATAGACTAGACTATAGACTAGACTATAGACTAGACTATAGACTAGACTATAGACTAGACTATAGACTAGACCATAGACTAGACTATAGACTAGACTATAGATTAGACTATAGACTAGACTATAGATTAGACTATAGACTAGATATACACTATACTATAGACTAGACTTGACTATAGACTAGACTATAGACTAGACTAGACTAGACTATAGACTATAGACTAGACTAGACTAGACTAGACTAGACTAGACTAGACTAGACTAGACAGACTAGCTAGACTTAGACCTAGATTATAGACTATAGACTAGATATAGACTATAGACTAGACTAGACTAGACTAGACTAGACTAGACTAGACTAGACTAGACTAGATAGACTAGACTACTAGACTAGACTAGACTAGGACTAGACTAGACTAGACTAGACTAGACTAGACTAGACTAGACTATAGGACTAGACTAGACTAGACTAGACTTAGACTAGAATAGACTAGACTATAGGACTAGACTATAGAATACAGACTATAGACTAGACTATAGACTAGACTATAGACTAGACTATAGAGTAGACTTATAGACTAGACTATAGACTAGACTATAGACTAGACTATAGACTCAGGACTATAGACTAGACATAGACTAGACTATAGACTAGACTATAGACTAGACTATAGGACTAGACTATAGACTAGACTATAGACTAGACTATAGACTAGACTATAGACTAGACTATAGACTAGACTATAGACTAGACTATAGACTAGACTATAGACTAGACTATAGACTAGACTATAGACTAGACTATAGACTAGACTATAGACTAGACTATAGACTAGACTATAGACTAGACTATAGACTAGACTATAGACTAGACTATAGACTAGACTATAGACTAGACTATAGACTAGACTATAGACTAGACTATAGACTAGACTATAGACTAGACTATAGACTAGACTATAGACTAGACTATAGACTAGACTATAGACTAGACTATAGACTAGACTATAGACTAGACTAGACTAGACTATAGACTAGACTATAGACTAGACTATAGACTAGACTATAGACTAGACTATAGACTAGACTATAGACTAGACTATAGACTAGACTATAGACTAGACTATAGACTAGACTATAGACTAGACTATAGACTAGACTATAGACTAGACTATAGACTAGACTATAGACTAGACTATAGACTAGACTATAGACTAGACTATAGACTAGACTATAGACTAGACTATAGACTAGACTATAGACTAGACTATAGACTAGACTATAGACTAGACTATAGACTAGACTATAGACTAGACTATAGACTAGACTATAGACTAGACTATAGACTAGACTATAGACTAGACTATAGACTAGACTATAGACTAGACTATAGACTAGACTATAGACTAGACTATAGACTAGACTATAGACTAGACTATAGACTAGACTATAGACTAGACTATAGACTAGACTATAGACTAGACTATAGACTAGACTATAGACTAGACTATAGACTAGACTATAGACTAGACTATAGACTAGACTATAGACTAGACTATAGACTAGACTATAGACTAGACTATAGACTAGACTATAGACTAGACTATAGACTAGACTATAGACTAGACTATAGACTAGACTATAGACTAGACTATAGACTAGACTATAGACTAGACTATAGACTAGACTATAGACTAGACTATAGACTAGACTATAGACTAGACTATAGACTAGACTATAGACTAGACTATAGACTAGACTATAGACTAGACTATAGACTAGACTATAGACTAGACTATAGACTAGACTATAGACTAGACTATAGACTAGACTATAGACTAGACTATGCTAGACTATAGACTAGACTATAGACTAACTATAGACAGACTATAGACTAGACTAAGACTAGACTATAGACGACTATAGACTTATAGACTAGACTATATGCTAGACTAGATAGACTAAGACTAGATATGACTAGACTTAGACTAGATATAGACTAGACTATAGACTAGACTTAGACTAGACTATAGACTGACTATAGACTAGACTATAGACTAGACTAGACTAGACTATAGACTAGACTATGACTAGACTATAGACTAGACTATATAGACTATATACTAGACTATAGACTAGACTATATACTAGACTATAGACTTAGAAAATAGACTAGACTATAGCCTAGACTATAGAACTAGACTATAGACTAGACTATAGACTAGAACTATAGACTAGACTATAGACTAGACTATAGACTAGACTATAGACTAGACTATAGACTAGACTATAGACTAGACTATAGACTAGACTATAGACTAGACTATAGACTAGACTATAGACTAGACTATAGACTAGACTATAGACTAGGACTATAGACTAACTATAGACTAGACTATAGACTAGACTATAGGACATAGACTATAGACTAGCCTATAGACTAGACTATAGACTAGACTATAGACTAGACTATAGACTAGACTATAGACTATAGACTAGACTATAGACTAGACTATAGACTAACTATAGACTAGACTATAGACTAGACTATAGACTAGACTATAGACTAGACCTATAGACTAGACATAATAGACTATAGACTAGACTATAGACTAAGACTATAGACTAGACTATAGACTAGACTTAGACTAGACTAGACTAGCTATAGAC
The DNA here is from genome assembly GCF_015586225.1 of Lucilia sericata. NCBI lineage: Eukaryota > Metazoa > Arthropoda > Insecta > Diptera > Calliphoridae > Lucilia > Lucilia sericata. The sequence continues at coordinate 123,741 of NW_023994415.1, read as the reverse complement.
TAGACTATAGACTAGACTATAGACTAGACTATAGAGTAGACTATAGACTAGACTATAGACTAGACTATAGACTAGACTATAGACTAGACTATAGACTAGACTATAGACTAACTATAGACTAGACTAAGACTAGACTATAGACTAGACTATAGACTAGACTATAGACTAGACTATAGACTAACTATAGACTAGACTATAGACTAGACTATAGACTAGACTATAGACTAGGACTATAGACTAGACTATAGACTAGACTATAGACTAGACTATAGACTGACTATAGACTAGACTATAGACTAGACTATGACTAGCTATAGACTAGACTATAACTAGACGATAGACTAGACTATAGACTAGACTATAGACTAGACCATAGACTAGACTATAGACTAGACTATAATTAGACTATAGACTAGACTATAGATTAGACTATAGACTAGACATACACTATACTATAGACTAGACTGACTATAGACTAATATAGACTAGACTAGACTTATAGACTATAGACTAGATTATAGACTATAGACTAGACTAGACTAGACTAGACTAGACTAGACTAGACTAGACTAGACTAGATTAGACTAGACTATAGACTAGACTAGACTATAGACTAGACTAGACTAGACTAGACTAGACTAGACTAGACTAGACTAGACTAGACTAGACTAGACTAGACTAGACTAGACTAGACTAGACTAGACTAGACTAGACTAGACTAGACTAGACTAGACTAGACTAGACTAGACTAGACTAGACTAGACTAGACTAGACTAGACTATAGACTATAGACTATAGAATACAGACTATAGACTAGACTATAGACTAGACTATAGACTAGACTATAGAGTAGACTATAGACTAGACTATAGACTAGACTATAGACTAGACTATAGAGTAGACTATAGAGTAGACTATAGACTAGACTATAGACTAGACTATTAGACTAGACTATAGACTAGACTATAGACTAGACTAATAGACTAGACTATAGACTAGACTATAGACTAGACTATAGACTAGACTATAGACTAGACTATAGACCTAGACTATAGACTAGACTATAGACTAGACTATAGACTAGACTATAGACTAGACTATAGACTAGACTATAGACTAGACTATAGACTAGACCATAGACTAGACTATAGACTAGACTATAGATTAGACTATAGACTAGACTATAGATTAGACTATAGACTAGACTATACACTATACTATAGACTAGACTTGACTATAGACTAGACTATAGACTAGACTAGACTAGACTAGACTAGACTAGACTATAGACTATAGACTAGACTAGACTAGACTAGACTAGACTAGACTAGACTAGACTATAGACTAGACTAGACTAGACTAGACTAGACTAGACTATAGACTAGACTAGATTATAGACTAGATTATAGACTATAGACTAGACTAGACTAGACTAGATTAGACTAGACTATAGACTAGACTAGACTAGACTAGACTAGACTAGACTAGACTAGACTAGACTATAGACTAGACTAGACTAGACTAGACTAGACTAGACTAGACTAGACTAGACTAGACTAGACTAGACTAGACTATAGACTATAGAATACAGACTATAGACTAGACTAGACTATAGACTATACTAGACTATATACTAGACTATATACTAGACTATAGACTAGACTAGACTATAGACTAGACTATAGACTAGACTAGACTATAGACTAGACTAGACTATAGACTAGACTAGACTAGACTATAGACTAGACTAGACTATAGACTAGACTAGACTATAGACTAGACTAGACTATAGACTAGACTAGACTAGACTATAGACTAGACTAGACTATAGACTAGACTATAGACTAGACTAGACTATAGACTAGACTATAGACTAGACTAGACTATAGACTAGACTATAGACTAGACTATAGACTAGACTATAGACTAGACTATAGACTAGACTATAGACTATACTAGAATATAGACTAGACTAGACTAGACTATAGACTAGACTATAGACTAGACTATAGACTAGACTATAGACTATACTAGAATATAGACTAGACTATAGACTATAATTGTATAAAAGTTATAACGGTAGTGTCAAATATATCATCGGCCTTTCCTTGGAATAAGTTGATCTGGGGTCGAACCTGAGTATCTGCCTTATCTGCTAGAACGCAGGACAGATTTAAGACGTTGTCTTGTCCCGTTTATAGGGGATGTCCCTTCGTTTAAATATATGGGGGATAGTGGTAAGTGAAATCTGAAAGCAGTTTTGTAAACCTTACCAGCCTATCCAAATTTGGGCTTAATGGGATAGTTGAAAGCAATTCCCAAATTTTGGAGTTTTTTGAAAGAAAATATTAAACTGTTTTCTGAAGAACATCCTTAGGGGGATTGAATTTAAAGAAAGGAATCGTTCAAATTTAACATATATCGATATTTAAAGTAGTTTTCCGAAAGTCCTATGTATAGGGTCTTGGTGAAATAATGGAACGATTTTTACTATTTTCGGTAGGCTTTGTTCTTGAAGTATATAAAACGATTAGCAAATGTTTTAACAATGTTGTTGGATGCTAAAGTATCGTATAATTATCCTTGGAATATAGAAATTTATAAAGTTAATTCAACCCATTAAAGTCTGTAAAATTTAAATAGATTCACATTAATGATGATTTTTTATGAATTTTAATAATATATATACCTACCACCCAAACTATACAAATTCTATGACGTATAGAATTCCATTAGATAAACAGATCAAATCAATTCAAATTAACCTTGAAATCGAAACAAAAACATGAATAAATTTATATGATTTTTTTTTGTTAACAAATTGTTGTGATATGGTTTGATGATACGGCTTTGGTCATGGTAGCAACTGGTAATAATGATATATTTCCTTTAGATAAAAACAGCTTTTGGCTGTTAACAAGGCTATAATCGATAAAACATCAAAACAAATATTTAACTAATAATTTACCTATTTGTTTACATTTCAAAAAACAACAAATTGATATAAAAACTTGTTATTTTAAAAATCTTCTATAAACATATTAAATAATAAAAAAATGCAATATTTAGTTAGGTTTTTAATTAAATATTTAATTTATTTTCTATTAAAATCGGCTTATAAATTTGTCTAGGCTAAAGAAAACTAAACTTAATAACTAGAAAATTAGAAAATAATCACATAATGGCAGTACTTTTCATAAACCAAAAAAATAAAATTTTAGAAAACAAAATTACAAAAAAAAGTAAATAAATTCAACAACAATTTTTTTCAACAGAAAAATAAAACAAAGAAAACAATTTTAACAAACAAAATCACAATATATTAACACTACACAATATGTAGCTTAGAATCTGGGTCGTTTTGTGGTTGTGGTTAGTTTGGGTCCTTCAAAATTATAAGCTACAATAGTTTTAGTTTTATTTAAAGTGCTATTTTTAAAATCCTGATAGAGTGAGGATTGCGAAAAATTTTGTAGTTTTGTAGCTGAAAATGTAGGACGTTTTGTAGTTGTTATGCTGCCTTGTAGTTGTTTAAATTGTTCATTAACTTTAGCAAAGAATGGATGACTAAATGGATCATTTTTGTATTTGTTGTAATCGGTATTATCTTGAGATTTTGTTGTTAAAGGTTTTCGTGTAGTTGTTGTTGTGGTGGTAGTGGATCGTGGTCTAAGAGTTGTGGTTTTGAGGTTGTTTGTAGTGTAGTATGGCCGTGTTGTTTGTGGTTTTATGGTCGAAGTTTTGTAGTTTTCTAAACGTATTGGTTTTGTTGTTCTGGCTGTGGTTGGTTTTGTGGTGGTAGTTTTTGTAGTTCTGGCTGTGGTTGGTTTTGTAGTGGTGGCTTTCGTTGTAGTTTTTCTTGTGGTTGTGGTAACGGCAGTGGGTTTTTTGGTGGTACTTTTATTTGTGGTTTTATCCCATTTTCGCCAGTTTTCTGTGGTGGTTTTAGGTTTAAGAGTTGTGGATTTCTGTTCATTCCTCCAATTCCAAGTGGTTCTATCGGGTTTAACAGTTGTAGTTCTGGTAGTTTGCTTTTGAACTATATTCCAATTTGTGGTGGCTTGACTTAATGTATTATTATTATTGGTATATTTTTGATTTTGCCAACTCCAAGTGGTGGTAGTTCTAGCTGGTTTAGCAGTGGTGGAGCTTACGAACTTCTGATTCTGCCAACTCCAGGTTGTTGAAGTTTTCGGTACTTTAGTGGTAGATTTCTGGTTTTGCCAACTCCAAGTAGTTGCAGTTTTAGGTGATTTTGTAGTCCATGATGTGGTGATAGGTTTTTTAGCGGTTGTTATAGTCGTCGGTCTTCTAGTGGTAGTTGTAGTTCTTGGGGCAGTGGTTTTGTTAGTTGTAGTTTTTCGTGTAGTTGTTGTAGTCGGTTTTGTAGTGCTATAACTAAACCATGAAGTTGTTGGTTTCTTAGTAGTTGTGGTTTTTCTTGTAGTTGTTGTTACAGGTTTTCTAGTTGTTGTAGTTTTTATTGTACTGTAACTATTCCATGATGTGGTCGGTTTCTTGGTTGTGGTAGAGGGTTCTGGAGCTGTAGTTTTGGGCTTAACAGTGGTGGTAGTTCTAAAGTCATTGCTATTTAAATAGTTTTTGGTAATCTCAGTTTTATAGGCCGGTGTTGTCTGTAAAAATGGATTATTATGCACAGAGGACTGTGTAGGTTTGGCTGTGGTAGACAATTTAAGGCTACCGCTAAGGAAGGGATTAGTTTTGAAAGAATCCAATTCATTTATTAATTCAACAGGTTTCGTTATAAAATTATTGCTGCTTGAGCTACTAAAGGCTCCGCTGAGGAAAGGATTATCCTTATAATTAGGTTTTGCTGTTACCTCCAATTGTTGGTTAGTGAAACTAGAAGCAATTACCGCTTTATGTACTTCACTTCCGCTGGATACTTTAATGTTTTGTAAAAATGGATTACTAGCATAGTTTGGCACATTATTATCAGGGAATTGGAAATTTTGGTTGCTTGCCGGTTTTCGAGTAGTTGGCAATGCTTGAGTTTTAACAGCTCCACTCAAAAATGGATTATGACTATATGATGTTGCTGCTGGTGATGACTGAATTTTATTAGGTTTGTTAGTAAATGTCGGTTTCTTGTCGAACTCCTCTATTTGATTGGGTGTAAAGCATGAACGAATCTCTTCCATTTTACGATTGCGACAATGTGGTTTATACACTGTCCAAGCATTAAAACCATCTCCTGAGATTCGGGTATGTTCTTCATGTATAATTTTAATACATTTTACATCATCTGTTATATCCGAATCTAATAGTTTATCGCAGGGTATATTACACGCTTTACCGCCATATTGATCATGCGAACACCAATAGAGATCGCTAATTTGAAAGAGACCATGATCCAGGGAGCCATCTGCATTAAGGCGACCAACAGCGGCCGTATTAAATGAGGACTCATGTTGAGCTATACAAACCCAAGTGGGTATTTGTTCCATGGGCATTTTGTGTTTACTTAAAAGCTCTTGCGCCAATTCACATTTCTTATAAATTTTACCTTTTCCCACGTTCTTTGTTGCCGGTGTATATGGGGTATCTATGGAGTTGGTACTAGGTATATTGGCTTCTTTGAGTTCTTTTTCGGTAAAACAGTCTTTGATGTGACTCATACCCGTGTTACGACAATGTGGCTTATACACAGTCCAGGCGTTGAAACCATCACCTGATATTCTAGTATGTTCCTCATGTATAATCTTAATACAGCGAACATCATCTGTTATGTCAGAGTCGAGTAGTTTATCACAGGGTATATTACAAGCTTTACCTCCATACTGATCGTGAGTACACCAATATAGATCACTTATTTGGAAGAGACCATGATCTGCCGAACCATCGGTATTTAGACGACCAACAGCAGCTGTGTTATATGAGGACTCATGTTGAGCTATACACACCCATTTGGGTATTTGTTCCATGGGCATACGATGTTTGTGATACAATTCCTGAGCCAGCTCACATTTCTTATAAATTTTACCTTTAGGAATAGGTTTTGAGCTAAACGAACTTTGAGGAATTAAGGCATTGGTGGTTACTGTTGTCTGTACACTACTAAGTTCTTTATCTGTAAAACATTCCTTAACGTGACTTATAGCAATATTACGACAATGAGGTTTATATACAGTCCAGGCATTAAAACCATCCCCAGAGATCCTGGTATGCTCCTCATGTATAATCTTAATACATCTAACATCGTCAGTTATATCGGAGTCCAACAGTTTATCACATGGTATATTACAAGCTTTACCTCCATATTGATCATGAGAACACCAATAAAGATCGCTTATTTGGAAGAGACCATGATCAGCTGAACCATCGGTATTTAGACGACCAACTGCAGCAGTATTGTAAGACGACTCATATTGAGCTATACACACCCATTTGGGTATTTGATCCATGGGCATGCGATGTTTGTGGTACAATTCCTGAGCCAACTCACATTTCTTATAAATTTTACCTTTTGGAGCAGGTTTTGAACCAAACGAACTTTGAGGAATTAAGGCATTGGTGGTTACTGATGTCTGTACACTATTTAGTTCTTTATCTGTAAAACATTCCTTTACATGACTTATAGCGATATTACGACAATGAGGTTTATACACAGTCCAGGCATTAAAACCATCCCCAGAGATTCTAGTATGCTCCTCATGTATAATTTTAATACATCTAACATCGTCAGTTATATCGGAGTCCAACAGTTTATCACAGGGTATATTACAAGCCTTACCCCCATATTGATCATGGGAACACCAATAAATATCACTTATTTGGAAGAGACCATGATCAGCCGAGCCATCCGTATTAAGACGACCTACAGCAGCAGTATTGTAAGACGACTCATGTTGAGCTATACACACCCATTTGGGAATTTGATCCATGGGCATGCGATGCTTATGATATAATTCCTGAGCCAATTCACACTTCTTGTAAATTTTACCTTTTGCTGCCGGCTTTGATCCCCCAGAACTTTGAGGCACTAAAGAATTTGTATTATATGAAGGCACTTTGCTGGAAACCTTTTTCAGTTCCTGTTCCGTAAAACATTGTTTTATATGATCCATACCTATATTACGACAGTGTGGTTGATATACCGTCCAAGCGTTAAAACCATCTCCCGATATTCTCGTATGCTCCTCATGTATTATCTTAATACATCTAACATCATCTGTAATATCAGAATCTAAGAGTTTATGACAGGGTATATTGCAAGCTTTACCACCATATTGATCATGTGAACACCAATAAAGATCACTTATTTGAAAGAGGCCATGATCGGCAGAACCATCTGTGTTGAGACGACCAACAGCCGCTGTGTTGTAAGACGATTCATGTTGAGCGATACAAACCCATTTGGGTATTTGTTCCATGGGCATTTGATGTTTATGATATAATTCCTGAGCCAATTCACATTTAGAATAAATTTTACCTTTACCTTTAGACACCGGTGTATTATAACTAGGAGCGGATGCCATGACTTCAACTTCGGCCAGAGTCTTGGCATCAAAACATGTTTTAATGTGTTCCACATTTTGATTTAAACAGTGAGGCCTATACACTGTCCAAGCATTGAAACCATCCCCCGATAGTCTGGTATGTTCCTCATGTATGGTTTTTATACACGCCACATCATCCCTTAGATCATCGTCCAGTAATTTGTCACAAGGCAAATTACAAGCTTTGCCTCCATAAGCACTGTGTTCACACCAATATTTATCACTTATCTGGAAAAGTCCATGATCAGCACTGCCATCTGTGTTTAAGCGTCCTATGGCTGCAGTATTAAATTGAGATTCGTGTTCGGCGATGCACACCCACGTAGCTATATCCTGCAGTGGAAAGTTGTGTTTAGAAAAGAGTTCTTGTGCTAATGAGCAACGTGTGTAAATTTTACCCTTATGAGAAACTCCCCTATGCGCTGATGAAGATGATGTAGGAGGAGCTTTGTATATATCGTTGTATGTCGATGTAGCGTAATGTGTTTTGGATGGTTTTTGTTGTATGACATTTTTCAGGAAAGGATTATTATTATTGAAGGTATATTTTGTAGAGCTATGCACTTGATTAGTAGCTAAACCTACTGCTGTTGTGGTTTGTACTTTAGGATGTGTTATTTGTGGTGGATTCTTAAAGCACTTGGCTATTTGCTCGTAACGTTGATTCTGGCAATAGGGCCTGTAAACAGCCCAGGCATTGAAGCCATCTCCCGATATGGCTGTATGTTCATTGTGTATTCTTTTGATGCAACGTACATCATCGGTAATATCATTATCCAAAAGTTTACTACAAGACAAACCGCAACCCTTGCCACCACGATCATTAGAACACCAGTAAAGATCACTGATCTGGAAAAGGCCATGATCGGCAGAACCATCAGCATTTAAACGTCCTACGGCTGCTGTATTAAAACGGGATTCATGCTCTGCTATACACACCCAAGTGGGTATTTGTTGCATGGGCATTTTGTGTTTTTGATATAGTTCCTGGGCCAATTCACAGCGTCCATAAACCTTACCACTCTTCTTAGCCGAATAATCCTGTATGGCATTGCCCGAAAATTGTGTATTATAGGAGTTATAACCTTTAGCTGAAGTTAGATATGTTGACTGAGTACGCTCTCCGGGGAAACAATCTTGTATATAGGATTCAGCATTATTTTTACAATACTGCTGATAAGCAATCCAAGCCGTATAACCATCACCCGATATACGTTGATGTTCTTCGTAAATACGTTTAACGCAGGTAAGATCATCACTTAAATTATCATCCCTTAATTTATGGCACGGTAAATTACAACCCGCTCCTTTGCCGGGAGGAGAACACCAATATACATCACTGATTTGAAAAAGGCCATGAGAACCACCCGAGGGACTGGAGGCCTGAGCTGCTGTATTAAAACCACTCGAATGTTGAGCTATACACACCCATTGTGCCACTTCCGTTAAATCAAGACGATGCCGTTGTCTCAACACTTTTGCCAATTCGCAACGTTCGAATACTTTCGATTCCACTAAACGGCACGAGCTCACGATTAGCAATGCTAAAATGTACCGCCATTGTGTCACAGTTGACATAATTTTTTCTTCTTCTTTGTATTATTTTATTTATATGTTTCGTTTTATTGAAATTAGTTTAACACATTAACGCTGTTGTATTAATTCTAATTAATTAATTTCTATTGATTTTTTGTGTGTTTTCTTACAAAGAAACTCACGCGACGCGTTTCTTTGTTTCTTTCAAATTTGATTCTTTCTTTCTACCGCTCGTTAGTTGTGTTCAGTTTAACGTCTTCTCAGCAACTGAATGTTTTAAGAAAGTTTACTCATCTCTTGATTGCGTTTCATTTCCGTTTTATACACACCTTGCGAAACCAACACCAACAAACTCAAGTGTGTCTTTAATAATCAAACCAGAGACTCTCTCACACACGCACGCATTTAATTAGTAAATCTAAAAATTTTCAGTTTCTATAGAAGTTTTGCAGGTTTAAGCTCGCACGCCTTTTGATATTGGGCTGAATGGGTTGAAATACATAAATAAATTTGTTGTTGATACAAAACAAACACCTAAGGACAGTGTCAAAACAAAATGTTGACGACGTTTTTGTTGTTGTTTGGTTTTGTGCTGGAAACTAGTTAATCAACTGACCGCAAGTCAGTCAGTCAGTAAGTCAATCGTTCATTCATTCGTTCGTTTAATTTGAATTGTGGGTTGCCAGATCTTTAGTGTGTGTTCCCTATGACGGTAGATGAAAGATTTCAAGTGGCAAACATTTTCTAAGTGTTTAATTATAATTAAATGTCATGATTGTCATTATCAGTTTAATGATCGGTAGGTTTGTTTCAAGAATTAAGATTGCGTTTTTAATTGTAATTAAAATTATAATTTTTTTAGATGAAACGTGACTTTACCGCCCACTTTATGAAAGGTTTAAATAGCAATTAGTTTAACAAGTTTAACAAATAATATATATTATATTCTTAAGGTTTGGTGTATATAAGATCACTGATCGCGATTGAAACACCACCAACGGTCTTATCCAAGAAGAAATTGGTACACAGAGGGAAAAAGAAATATACACGCCTGGTACCAAATTGACACCAAACTGTTTATAATTTTTCTATAACATCCGTTGTCAAAGTATATACATACGTACGACAACACTATGTAATGTTGACAACATTGCAACAATTCGTTGTCGAAAATCTAAATTTTATACACATCCGTTGTCTAAATGTTAACAAACGTGGTAGGCTCACTATTGGCAACGGATTGTTTGTTAACATCTACACAACGGATGTGTATAAAATTTAGATTTCGACAACGAATTGTTGCAATGTTGACAACGTTGCGTTGTCAACATTACATAGTGTTGTCGTACATATGTATATACTTTGACAACCGATGTTATTGCCAAATTATTAACTCTTTGGTGTCAATTTGGTACCAGGCGTGTATATTTCCTTTTCCCTCTGTGTAGCATCTGCCACATCGAACAGTAGTTAAAAAACATTTTATTTTGTAAATAATTCGCCATCTTGAAATATCGTAATGAAAACTCAAATAATCCAACTTTGGAGCGGAGGTCACCTAACACAAAAAGAGTACTCCCAGAATCTCCTGCTGAACTCGATACCCTTAGAAGCTATTGCGTGGTGAACTATATTCTATTGGATACTGTATAGCGTAGATCGTTCCGTGTTATATTTTAGATTTTTTAATTAATTCATCATCAATGGCTACAGGTCATATTTAACGGTTATAAACCAACCAAAGATCGCATATCGGAACAATTGTCGGGAATTGTGAGCTATTGGCCCTAAGAAGGAGATAGCGATCAAACAGACGCATGTGAAAATCTACTCAGCTCTAAACTGGGAAACCAAATGGGCCTGGGGATCTATATTGAAAACCGGGAATGTGAAATATACTACCAGCTTCCTAATAACCTTCCAAGAAGAACTCCTTGGCTTAATGGAATGAATAGATTGGATTAAAGATGCCGCCAATAGAGGTTAACACAGAGCGATATCAGCTGAACTGTAAGATGGCTCTCTTCGAATACTTTTCCAATAGTACTCAATGTAGCTCTACATCATACGGGTACCATGTCACTCATGGATAGTCGGTAATGAAAGAGCGAATGTTACTATAAAGGGATGGTAGCTTGAAGAAGTTATCTCGACAAAAGCAAGACCTACGCATCGATGACTGGATTAAAAACATAGGGGAGAGATTCCCACACGGTTACTTGGAATAATGGAATGGAGGGTAGCACCAATACGATTCAGCAAGAGCGAGACGAACTTCTTCGTTAGAATGAAAAAGTCCGAGGTTAGCATTATTCTACGTATTCTTAGTGGATTGAGAAGTTTATAAAAATACATTTTTTCAATTTGTCGTTATATCCAGCTTTAGGTAAAGATAACTCTAAGAATAAGAAAGATATGTCAGATGTTAAGCCTTTATTTTAAAGATGACAGAATGGACTTTTAGATGGCATAACATCCCAAAAAGGGCAAAAAATTGTGTTTTTTCAAACTTCAGTACACAATATATCAAATCCCAGATGTGATAAGATTTTTTCTATCTTCTAAAAAAAAAATACTTTAGAAGTGTCTAACAGGGTCTCAGGGATATGACTTTTTTTAAATTTTGTCGGTCTGTGTTATTATTCGCAAATAATTTTTAAAACATCAATCTGGTAACTCTTCAAAATGCATTTTCGCTACCAACAGATGTTTAGTATTTAAGTACCAGCTAATTCTAAGGCTACTTAGTACAAGACCTCTCTCGAAGAATAAAGAAGATATGTCAGATGTTAAGACTTTTAAAGATGACATAATAAACTTTCAAATGGCATACAACACTTTATAAATAAAGTTGTCTTGGCTCTGTTATAACATCTCAAAAAGGGCAAAGAAGGTGTTTTTTTCAAATTTCAGGACACGATATCTCAAATCCCAGATGTGATAGAGAAAATCTGAAAGAAAATCCTTTATAAGTGTCTGACAGGTTCTTAGGGCTTTGATTTTTTTCAAATTTTGTTAGCCTGTGTTATTACATATTAGCAAATAATTTTCAAAACATCAATCTGGCAACTCTTCAAAATGCATTTTCGCTACCAACAGATGTTTAATATTTAATTACCAGCTAAGTCTAAGGCTACTTCCCAGCAAAAATTTTCATTACCTAGTAATCTAGAAAGTAATATTGCAATCACGTGGAAACTAATTACTTTTGGGGTGAATAACTAATTATTTTTGTTCGACGAGGTTCAAATAATATGTACCTACCTTAAACAAATTAATAAATGGTTACTAATTTGATTACAAAAACTTTGCGAAATAACTAGTTACAAATAAACCTACAAATATGTTATGTTATAGCTAGTTATTTTGGGCCGACTTTGTATGTAGAAAACAAAAAATAAAAAAATTCCTCTGCCGGGATTTGAACCCAGGCATTCAGTTGTTTTCTATGTTTCTCACTCCAGCCGCTTACTCGATGCTCCATTAACATGTTGCTTTTTGTAATTTTGAGAACGGCTTTTTACAAAAATATATAAATGAATGTCATTTTGAAAAAAATAAACAGTATCCAGCAGGGCTCGAACCACGAACCCCCTGTTTGTTAAATGAACGACCTAGACAACTGAGCCATAACAAATCCAAATTGTTTTGTTCTTTACCAGTAATAACCTATTCAGCTAAATGAAATAATGTGGATGATAATGAACACTCATTACCAAGTAATATATGAAAAAACTACTGGCTATTACCAAAAATTTCAGATTTTTTGCTGGGTTAGTACAAGACCTCTCTTTTTCAACTAAAACTATACTAAGTAGTATATATATAAATAATAAATCTTCTTGTTTGTTTTTCAAATGTCCACTCATTTAGTATAGTTTGTCGTTAGCGTCGTCACCATCATCATCATCTTTCTAACGTTTATGTGATTATTAATCGTTTTTTAAACCGTCATCTACTATAATTGCAAGTTTTAAACTCATGGCTTGACGGCTGGCTGGACACTTTTGTATTTTTTTCATTATTTGCTGATAAAAAATAATACTCGTGCTTGTTTATATTTATATTTTGTTTGTTTATTTTCTTTACTAGATTTTACTACTGTTTATTTATAATTTTAGGCGCAAAAATCTACAACAACTAGAAATAAATTATTATGAGTAGTTTAATGGAATGTTAAACAATTATTATTGTTGTTATTCAGATACGTAACTACTGTGAACCCTTAAGAGAACTACAAAAGGGGAAATACTTAAAGAATTTATCAGAAAAAAACTAAATATCATAAAATACAAAAAATAACGGAAATAATACACACGAGATGTTTATATCTAGTACTAATATTAAAGAGAGCATATTAAATTTATCGAAAATTTTGTAACATTTTTATATTTGATCACAAAGTTTTGAGGAAACAATCATGGAACTGGTAGTCGAAATCAAGAGCTATGAATGAATGAATTCTTCATAGTAGTTTAAATATAGATATTGTCTTTCCGTTTGTATCACATTGAAATATTGGTCTCAGACCCTGAAGATATAATTTTTTTTAGGTTCTTAATATATTCATAACATCTTTTAGTTTATCTGTCTGTTGATAATATCAAAAGGTCAGAAATATCCGCTGTTGATAAGGATTGTATGATATTGAAAATGGTAAATATTACACAGGTCAACAAATGTTTGTCCTTCAGACCAAAGAATACTTCCTTTTATATATGATCTTTATATGTATAACGAAGAAAGAATACGATATAAAAGAGGTTAAATCTCTATTTTAAAGTCGACAGATTGGACTTTCAGTGGACATAGCCAATTTTATAAATGAAGGTATCTTTGAGCTGTTAAAACGTTTAAAATATATCAAAAAACGGTGTTCTTTGAAACTACAGAAGACGATTCTCGTTCTCGAAATTTATACTCTAAAATATGACAAACATCGGGCCATATTTGACACTAATACCTCACATAAGGTCCCCCAAGACATCAAATTAACAATGAAATCGGACATAAACAAGTCTAATGATAAAAATCTATGTCCACTAAATATCATGACGATCGATTCATAATTGACCATTCCCCCATATAGAAATTCTTACAAATTGTCCATCAATCCATAGTTGACCCAAGCTACTATTCTTTTCCGAAAATCCCTTCAAATTTCTTACGACTGGAGTATTATATGATTAAACATAGTTATAGCTATAGATTTTCCTTGTTATCCAATGTAAAATGCTATTACGATGAATATTAAGTATGACCTTTGACCTTGCACTTCTCCAATATGCGCATTTATTTATGTTTTTAGCTTATACATAATAACATTTTTATTAATCAATAATTACAATAAATTTTTTTTTGTTCCCAAATAATAAACAAATTATACATTTTAATAATTTAATTTTAAGTGCAATAACATTGAAGCCATAACAGTAGGATGGCGCCTTATTAAAATTTTTATTGTTATAAAAACCAAATTTTAATGGTTTTTTGAAAATTGCTTAAATAATTCCACATTCTTTTTGTAAGACATAAACAATGGCGAAATAACACTGGACAACAGAATAGCACTGATTATCTAGCAGATTCTGAAGATTCTCGTATTTTATCAGAAATTTTGCCGAAATGACGCTATATTTTAAAAACGTGCTTTTAAGGAAATATAATTTCAGCTGATTTAGATTTAGGAACTCTTAAAAAATTTAACTAGATTTGTTGATTAGTGTTTTTATTACTTATAAAACAAAGTCATTGATTAATAAAAACTTCTTTAGAAAAAAATTTTATATTTTTTGAAAATATTAAAAAAAAAATAAGAACATTAAACTTTTAATTCAAATTGTTCCATTAATTATATTGCGCTTAAAATAAATATTGATTTAATAAAATTTTAATGCAAAACAAAGATTTGCATAATTAAACTTGGTCCAATGATTAACACCGTTTTGTTTTTTATTTTATTAAACATTTGATTAATTAAACAAATAATAAAGAAATTACTCATCAAGTACGCTACGATTAAATGAAGATTAGGGTGGTGGATATTACGTTAGTTAATGTATAAATTCTCGATGATCTAACTAATTTAATATACTATTGCAAAATTGACCTATCCTAGCAAAAAGACCTAGAAATGTGGAAATATCACTATTGTTTTGAAACGAGCAATGTCGGTGTAGCCGAAGAAACATTGTAGACGAAATGTGACTTCAATACCTAACAGATCAGGTCTGAGACTAAGAAAATATTCAATAACATTATGACAAGTTCTACAGTAGTCGTTACGTGAAAGATCGAATCACTTAGTATGTCCATCTATTATACAATGCTCTGTGAAAATTGTTCACACTTTAAAGCCGTAACAAGTACTGCTAACTGAGAAACTGGTCTGTCCCGATTTCGCGCAAGTGGTGCTCTAACGTTTGTGTCTAAAAATTGTGTCAATATTCCGTGCATGTAGAGGGAAGCCGATTTTGGACAGATTGTCCGCTATATTATTCCCAGAAACATTTGAATATCCCGGTGCCCAGAGTTTGATTGACTCGACATTTCGTCCACGATTCGTCATCCGGAATCAGACTAGCAGACAGAAAATATAGATTTAATATTAGGTTTAGGTAGGTAAGAGGATATATTCAATATCATATTCGCCTGACAATAGCAAAGAATGTGCTCCAAAGTTTCACTGTCCTCTCTACATTCTCCACATTCGTCTGAATCCGCACGTTCAATTTCGTATAGCTGCACCCGTAATCCTGTAGGTGCACTCAGAATACATACCATCTTACTAACCTTAGACTTCCTCGTCATGCTCTCGTTTGGATTACCCTATAGAATCTTTATGTTTGTAACCACCAAAAGGCTTCATGAGATTCTCTCGCCCATATTTTGAATTCAGACCTCGTTGCGTCGAAGGGTTTTGCGTTCGTCAGGATAACTATCTCGAGCTTCCTTCCCTTTAAGGCTAGTTCATGCGCTTTTTCTTTGCTGACTACTCCCAAGTGTCCTGGTACCTACATATATGATGTAAACCGCACCTCTGAGAGATTATTCTGTTAAAGCTTTCTTACTATTCAGTAAGGTCTTAGTTTTAATCTTATCACCTGATATCGCCTTAATTACCTTCTGGCAGTCGGTAAAAATATAATTAAAGTATGTTTAATGTCAGTACAGATTCGGATATTGATGTTTCATGAAAATTTAGAATCTATTTTGCATATCATGGAGAATTAAATCAAATTCATTCAGATCTGGTGCCGGGCAATAAACGATCTTGTATCTCTTTCAGAATAAAACAAGTTCAGTTTTCTCCTGAGAAATCTAGATTACTATGTGTTCAGTCGGCTCAGTCGTCTAAGTGAAGATTGAAGGCATTGAAAAATAGTGGCAAAATCAGTTCGCTAAAGTCCAATCTTTCCACCGCCGATAACATCGATTCTGGTAGCATCTTCGATAACAAGGAAACCACGTCTACATTCAGACGTTCAATTACTAGTAGTGTTCTAACGGCTCAGTAGTCTTAGTGAAGATTGAATGCATTGAAAAATAGTGGCAAAATCAGTTCGCTAAAATCCAACCTTTCCAGCGCCAAAACATCGATTCTGGTAGCACCTTCGATGACAATTATCTGAGTTTCTCTTAGTATGTCATCGGAGGAGTCATACCAACTTTAACAGTTTCTCTTAGGATGTCATCGGAGGAGTCTTCTCAACTTTAACATCATACAGTTGGAAGCTCACCCAAGGCATAACTGGAAGGATCATATATACGAGGAGAACATTCGCAGTTATATGCAGCTTCCAATATGTCAGTCATCGCATACAGCGGCTTTGAAGGACATTAATTCCGCGGTCGCATAGCAGACATAGAGGAAATTCTGTTGCGGAAATCAAGAGAAATTCTGGCACAACTAAGATCGGTATGGGGCAGTAGGCTTAATGCCTACTGGTCATGTATTGACCGTGCCTTCCATAACAAATGTCCAACATGTGGTCAAGGTCCCCAAGATTTCCACCACATATTCACTTTGTGCAATGGAGTTATGGACACATCCAGTGGTACAACTTTTAGACCTGGACATTGATGCGGAGTCCCCATATAGATTATTGTATAGTTTTAGCTGTTACAACAACAACAAAAAAATCATGGCTCGGTTCATAATTTATCTAATATCTCGGGTCATATCCCGAAAAGAGCCCTAATGTTTTGTCTATTTTTGAAGTGATACAAGAACTTTTAACATATTTATGAGCCCAAAAGCCCTATTCGGGGAATATGGTTGTATGGGGGTTATTCGAAATAATAGACCGATTTTAACCATTTTCAATAGGTTTCGTCCTTGGGTCAAAAGATGAGTATGTGCCAAAATTTATCGAATTATCTTGAAAACACACAAGGTTGGCATGGACACACAGACGGACAGACAGAGGGACTGGTATTAAGGTGAGTGTAGGACCAATATTTTTGGGTGTCATCATCAGCACAAACGCATAATACCCTCCCCACTATAGTGATGTAGGGTATAAAGACAAATATCGATCTTCACCTTTTGTCAATGTAAACAAATCGTTAAATAAAAGATTATTAATAATATAAATAGTAGTTATATTTAACTATTTGTTTAAATAAAAGAATAACGCTTTAAGCATAATACCAAGCTAAAGTATCTGTTAGAGGAAATATCGATAAGAAGACATAAATATGTCAGAAATGAATATGATGTCTGACGTTTAACTGTACGTTAGACTTGATGTCTTCTGCTAATGATTTAAGATTAAACTGTGTTAAGTAGTGGAAAACTGAAACCTGATACATGGCTCTATATGTAGTAACTGTTGGCTACAAAATGTTGAGCGGCGGCGTAACGCTGATAATGACACGATATTAATATGAATAGAAGTTAACAGCGGTATTGATTGGAATTATATTTGAAATTTATCTTATTCTGAAATACATAGTTGTGTGTCTGCTGTCATGTATGAAATGTTGTTTGATAAACAAGTTTTGATTAGTACAAGTATGATAGCAAATTTTTTTTATACTTTCGTTATTAATTTTTAAATTTCTTAAAAACTAGTAGTAAAATGAGATTTTAATATAATTTTTTTGTAGTTTATTTTTTAGTTGTTGTTGTTTTCTTAAGAGAATATTGTGTATTTGTGCATCAAATGTCAAATGGAAATGATTTATAGGCATTTACCAATTAATTTAAAATAAATGACTTCCATTAGTGATTTTTTGTTGTTATTTTTTGTAAAATAAATTAATATGAAATTTGTTTAAATAAAACATAAATTATGGTTGTTTTTAAAAGTGTATGTGTGTTTATTTATGCAAATTATCTCCTTTCCTTTTATTGACATTTCTTGCACAGTGTTCTGATAGAGTGAAAGCGTTGGTTTCAAATGACAATCACTTTTCGTAACTGCTTTTTTTATTACTTTAAAACTCAAAAACATTAAACAATAAAATTAATTCATAGCCATTAAATTTATCTAATAAATCAACTATTTTATTGTCTAATTTACAACAGATATAATTAAAATTATGGCCACATAAACCCAGAATCATAAATATTTATTTTTCCTCTTCAACAATCATTAATAAATTTCTTATCGAATTATTCATAATTTTTCTTTGAAAAACCTCAAAATTCTCTTAATTTACTTAATACTTGTTAGTTCTTAAGAACTTTAGCATTTTAAAACTTCGATTAATGAATAGGTTCGTCTAATTATATACACACACGTTAAAATAAATAAAATATTGTTTATGCAAATAAAATTTAAGAATAAAACTTCTCACTGTGACGTTACTCATCGTCTGAGATATCGCCTATCAGACAGACGGTAACATCATTTCATATGCAAGAACTTTTAAGTGATTTTGTTTTTAAATTCATCAAAAACGTATAAAAAGAAGGTTCTGCAAATAAAATTAATGAATATTTTAGACACTAGTTGGAAATAAAAGTGTCTAAAATAATAAATAGTTAATCATAGTCTCTAGAATTTTTAAAACAAATTTACACAGGCAGACAAAATGTGTTTTTATTTAAACATATTAATGTATTTTTATTTATATTAAAGCTGAGCAAATATTTGACAAATGTTGCTACACAATTTTTACATTAGTGAAGTTATTTAAAAAAAAAAATTATAGTGGTTTTGAACTTGATTTTGCGATTGAAGGTGGAAACCATAATTGAGACTTATAATTCATGGAAATGCTGACATATCATTCATATGAATCTGCATTAAAGTATAACAATAGGCTAAGAATATTTTATTAAGTTGATTAGGTCATGTCCGCCCGTCTGCCCATGTTTACATTATAACCCAACTACAGTGAATAAAGTCTATAAATTTGCAATTATTTCACCTAGACCCTTTACAAACGCATCCTCCGAATAGATCTTCGGTGACCATAGTCACAAAAATATACTAATCAAAATTTTGTACAAGTCTAAACAATACAGCCGATTTTCGTAAAGGTCTCTTCAAAAGTGACTTCAATTAAATTCGCTCTAAACAACTTTTATATAAAAAAAATTCCGACCATTTGCTAAATCATGGATCCATTACAAACATTTTCAATAGACTTGTTGCTACATTGAAATTACACCAGTAACATTAATTACATTCAACGGATTATTAGATTAATATATCAATACCTAAGAATGATATTAGTTGAAAATTTTGGGCGCTACAAGGAATCAATTAAGATAGATGGTGGGTATCAGGCATGGTAAATTCTGTACTTTAGTACTATTTTCAGTACTTCTTGATACCGAAAAATACAGCAGATCCCCAATGTTATTTTCGGTACTTTTTCTGACTTATGAACTTTTGATAAATAGTAAAAAAACTACTCAATAGACCACTCTAGTCTATACTCAAGTCAATAATCTAGTATGCAGTCTACTCTGTAGTCTAGTATGTATTTTAGTCTGTAGTCTAGTCTGTAGTCCTAGTCTATAGTACAGTCTTTAATATAGTCCTACTCTTTAATCTAGTCTATAGTTTAGTCTATAGTCTAGTCTATAGTTTAGTCTATAGTCTAGTCCTATAGTTTAGTCTATAGTCTAGTCTATAGGCTAGTATATAGGCTAGTCTATAGTCTAGTCTATAGTCTAGTCTATAGTCTTAGTCTAGTCTTCTAGTCTATAGTCTAGTCTATAGTCTAGTCTATAGTCTAGTCTATAGTCTAGTCTATAGTCTAGTCTATAGTCTAGTCTATATCTAGTCTATAGTCTAGTCTATAGTCTAGTCTATAGTCTAGTCTATAGTCTACGTCTATAGTCTAGTCTATAGTCTAGTCTATAGTCTAGTCTATAGTCTAGTCTATAGTCTAGTCTATAGTCTAGTCTATAGTCTAGTCTATAGTCTAGTCTATAGTCTAGTCTATAGTCTAGTCTATAGTCTATAGTCTAGTCTATAGTCTAGTCTATAGTCTAGTTTATAGTCTACTCTAGTCTATAGCCTAGTCTATAGTCTAGTCTATAGTCTAGTCTATAGTCTAGTCTATAGTCTAGTCTATAGTCTAGTCTATAGTCTAGTCTATAGTCTAGTCTATAGTCTAGTCTATAGTCTAGTCTATAGTCTAGTCTATAGTCTAGTCTATAGTCTAGTCTATAGTCTAGTCTATAGTCTAGTCTATAGTCTAGTCTATAGTCTAGGCCAAATTCTAGTCTATAGTCTAGTCTATAGTCTAGTCTATAGTCTAGTCTATAGTCTAGTCTATAGTCTAGTCTATAGTCTAGTCTATAGTCTAGTCTATGTCTAGTCTATAGTCTAGTCTATAGTCTAGTCTATAGTCTAGTCTATAGTCTAGTCTATAGTCTAGTCTATAGTCTAGTCTATAGTCTAGTCTATAGTCTAGTCTATAGTCTAGTCTATAGTCTAGTCTATAGTCTAGTCTAGTCTAGTCTCTAGTCTAGTCTATAGTCTAGTCTATAGTCTAGTCTATAGTCTAGTCTATAGTCTAGTCTATAGTCTAGTCTATAGTCTAGTCTATAGTCTGTCATAGACTAGTCTAGTCTATAGTCTAGTCTATAGTCTAGTCTATAGTCTAGTCTATAGTCTAGTCTATAGTCTAGTCTAGTCTAGTCTATAGTCTAGTCTATAGTCTAGTCTTAGTCTAGTCTATAGTCTAGTCTATAGTCTAGTCTATAGTCTAGTCTATAGTCTAGTCTATAGTCTAGTCTATAGTCTAGTCTATAGTCTAGTCTATAGTCTAGTCTATAGTCTAGTCTATAGTCTAGTCTATAGTCTAGTCTATAGTCTAGTCTATAGTCTAGTCTATAGTCTAGTCCTATAGTCTAGTCTATAGTCTAGTCTATAGTCTAGTCTATAGTCTAGTCTATAGTCTAGTCTATAGTCTAGTCTATAGTCTAGTCTATAGTCTAGTCTATAGTCTAGTCTATAGTCTAGTCTATAGTCTAGTCTATAGTCTAGTCTATAGTCTAGTCTATAATCTAGTCTATAATCTAGTCTATAGTCTAGTCTATAGTCTAGTCTATAGTCTAGTCTATAGTCTAGTCTATAGTCTAGTCTATAGTCTAGTCTATGGTCTAGTCTATAGTCTAGTCTATAGTCTAGTCTATAGTCTAGTCTAGTCTATAGTCAAGTCTATAGTCTAGTCTATAGTCTAGTCTATAGTCTAGTCTATAGTCTAGTCTATAGTCTAATCTATAGTCTAGTCTATAGTCTAGTCTATAGTCTAGTCTATAGTCTAGTCTATAGTCTAGTCTATAGTCTAGTCTATAGTCTAGTCTATAGTCTAGTCTATAGTCTAGTCTATAGTCTAGTCTATAGTCTAGTCTATAGTCTAGTCTATAGTCTAGTCTATAGTCTAGTCTATAGTCTAGTCTATAGTCTAGTCTATAGTCTAGTCTATAGTCTAGTCTATAGTCTAGTCTATAGTCTAGTCTATAGTCTATAGTCTAGTCTATAGTCTAGTCTATAGTCTAGTCTATAGTCTAGTCTATAGTCTAGTCTATAGTCTAGTCTATAGTCTAGTCTATAGTCTAGTCTATAGTCTAGTCTATAGTCTAGTCTATAGTCTAGTCTATAGTCTAGTCTCTATAGTCCTAGTCTATAGTCTAGTCTATAGTCTAGTCTATAGTCTAGTCTATAGTCTAGTCTATAGTCTAGTCTATAGTCTAGTCTATAGTCTAGTCTATAGGTCTAGTCTATGGTCTAGTCCTATAGTCTAGTCCATAGTCTAGTCTATAGTCTAGTCTATAGTCTAGTCTATAGTCTAGTCTATAGTCTAGTCTATAGTCTAGTCTATAGTCCTAGTCTATAGTCTAGTCTATAGTCCTAGTCTATAGTCTAGTCTATAGTCTAGTCTATAGTCTAGTCTATAGTCTAGGCTATAGTCTAGTCTATAGTCTAGTCTATAGTCTAGTCTATAGTCTAGTCTATAGTCTAGTCTATAGTCTAGTCTATATTCTAGTCTATAGTCTAGTCTATAGTCTAGTCTATAGTCTAGTCTATAATCAAGTCTATAGTCTAGTCTATAGTCTGATCTATATTCTAGTTTATAGTCTGAGTTATATTATAGTCGGTTATGCTTAACCGAAAAAAATCTTTAAAAGTTCATATTTTTTTGAAAATGCTGCCTCATCTTCCGAGAATTACTAGTAAAGTCCGAGTTAAGCATTTTTAGGGAGATAGATTGATCTGAATGTAGAGTTCCATATAGTCAGACATTACTTAATTTTTGTTAAATTATATATCAAAGATTTGTTTTGGTTGACCAGTGTTTTTTTAAATATTCAATATCAAGAAACAGCAACTTGGTAACAAAAATGATTTTGTGAAAGGAGATGCTCTTCACAATAAACAACTGACTACCAGCAGGCCGAGATTAACTAAGACAACAAAAACAATTAGACGTTTAAGTTTGACACGTTGACAGCAGCTGAATTCGAAATGAAATATAACAATATTTGTTTAACTAATCAACTTGCTCGTATTAGTTAGATTTAGACTTCAGGCTAAAAATATGCAAATTTGAAATAGAATAATGTTGCTTCTAACTAAAACGGAAATGCGTACTAAAACAATTTAATTGCTTAATGACAAGCCAGCCGAATTGATGGATATTCGGCGTGCTTAGAAAAAGTTTAATTTAGTTGTTTTAAAGCAAACTTTTTAAGGCTTGGTTTGTAAATTTTTTTAAAATAATTGTTTGCAAATTCGGCGAGTTTTAATTGGATGTTTTCCATGTGATGCATCTTCATCTATTGACTAATTATCACAGATTATGCTGACATCACTTTGCATTTTGTTTCACGCACAATAAATCATTCACTCACACTTTACTTACTTACCCAGACAGGTTGTCAAGTCCAAGGCACCAGCATAGAGGCAACCATTTTTACGCTTAATAATATTCGTCAATTTATCCACACAAAAACATTCATTATCATGTTCGGGGCCAATGTCATTAACAAAATTCTCGCCAATCGAATAACGATAGCCGGGTATACCTTTGTACATGATCTCCTTTTGATAGAACAATTGAACGGAACGACAGATATCGGCACTAAAGATATACATGGAATCACCTTTCTGGCGAAAAGGTGGATACATGGAGGCATCGGTGCCATTGATTTGATTGCATTTTGAGGTGCCATTGTTGTCACTGGAATTCAACCAGACTTGTAGATGATGGTTATCATCAAGTTTTTGTATTTCTAAAACTCTCATAGCATCACCTTTGCCAGTGTGGACCTCATAGACATCGTGACCGGTGCCGTTTTTCTGTAACGAAAATAACTCCATTAATAGAGGCTCTATTAAATTATCTTTTTTTTTCCACTTACATGATTGAAAAATGAGAAGGCCAAACTGCCATCTTTAAGTTCACGTATAGTCTTGGAACCACCATCTTTGATTTGATTACAAATGGCCTTGGCTAATCCCTGAGGATTAATACAAAATCTCACACCATCGAACAAATACTCCTTGACTGTGGTGTGCACAAACATAGTTTTAGGATCATTGAAAATGGCCTTCAAATTGGCATTCAAATGCACCAATAGCAAAGCCAAACTGGGATCATTTTCCCCAATTTGCAATACGGACTAAAATTTGTGGTTAAACAAATAAAATGTAATATTTTACATAAAATTAGATAAAAACAAAAACTGGTTTTAAAATAATGAATATTTTTTAATTACTATATATAAGCGTTAATTTACAAGCATTCATAAGAAGCGTTAATTTCATTTTACAAATTTTGTATTTAATTTTGTGACTTTATAAACAAAAAAAGTTAATTAATTATTTAATTATTATGTACATGCTAAATATTTCCAATTATTTAAATACCAATTCACCTTTAATCAAATAGCTTTTTAAATAGATTTAACTAATTAAGAAGTTGTTAATTTGTTTAGCATTAAAGTTTTTTTTTACAACTTACTTTTACATCACTTAGTAATGTATGGAATATATTTTCTACCCATTTAAAGGGTTCTAAGAATATATACAGAGAAGTATTTAAATTAGTTACAAATAAGGATAAAGAGGAAAATGTTTATAAAATGTTAGCAACATATACATTATTTGCTAAATATAATTGGTCCTTCCAACCATATAAAATCTACACCAATGGTAATAAAAGTAAAGACGAATTTTTACTTTTCGTAGGTCCACACGTCATTTTCATCAATTATTTGATAGGTGTGAATGTACCTTAATATATAACACATCGATATACATACATATATCTATTGCATAACATAAATAAATTCCCCATCTTAGTAACAACACATGGATTATGCGCCAAGATAACTTCTCATCTTTTGAAGCCATGAAGGAATCATACCAATAACACAGGCCAAAAAAATTTTAAAAAAATCAAAATCAGAGAGGGGCGCTGAATCCGAATCTGGCCTCCGAATTTATATACCACATCAGGTCTTTCAGATATCATGTAGTAAGAACTAAAAAACTGATTTTCGCCATATATCAAGGACTTATATCAGTGGGAAGAAACCTTCGTTTTGTTATGTCATCTGAAAGTCCAATTTGACGGAGGTTTAACTTCTCAAATATAGACTAGACTATAGACTAGACTATAGTCTAGACTATAGACTATAGACTAGACTAAATACTAGAATATAGACTAGACTATAGACTAGACTATAGACTAGACTATAGACTAGACTATAGACTAGACTATAGACTGGACTATAGACTAGACTATAGACTAGACTGTAGACTAGACTATAGACTAGACTATAGACTAGACTATAGACTAGACTATAGACTAGACTATAGACTAGACTATAGACTAGACTATAGACTAGACTATAGACTAGACTATAGACTAGACTATAGACTAGACTATAGACTAGACTATAGACTAGACTATAGACTAGACTATAGACTAGACTATAGACTAGACTATAGACTAGACTATAGACTAGACTATAGACTAGACTATAGACTAGACTATAGACTAGACTATAGACTAGACTATAGACTAGACTATAGACTAGACTATAGACTAGACTATAGACTAGACTATAGACTAGACTATAGACTAGACTATAGACTAGACTATAGACTAGACTATAGACTAGACTATAGACTAGACTATAGACTAGACTATAGACTAGACTATAGACTAGACTATAGACTAGACTAAAGACTAGACTATAGACTAGACTATAGACTAGACTATAGACTAGATAGACTAGACTAAAGACTAGAATAGACTAGACTATAGACTAGACTATAGACTAGACTATAGACTAGACTATAGACTAGACTATAGACTAGACTATAGACTAGACTATAGACTAGACTATAGACTAGACTATAGACTAGACTATAGACTAGACTATAGACTAGACTATAGACTAGACTATAGACTAGACTATAGACTAGACTATAGACTAGACTATAGACTAGACTATAGACTAGACTATAGACTAGACTATAGACTAGACTATAGACTAGACTATAGACTAGACTAAAGACTAGACTATAGACTAGACTATAGACTAGACTATAGACTAGACTATAGACTAGACTATAGACTAGACTATAGACTAGACTATAGACTAGACTATAGACTAGACTATAGACTAGACTATAGACTAGACTATAGACTAGACTATAGACTAGACTATAGACTAGACTATAGACTAGACTATAGACTAGACTATAGACTAGACTATAGACTAGACTATAGACTAGACTATAGACTAGACTATAGACTAGACTATAGACTAGACTATAGACTAGACTATAGACTAGACTATAGACTAGACTATAGACTAGACTATAGACTAGACTATAGACTAGACTATAGACTAGACTATAGACTAGACTATAGACTAGACTATAGACTAGACTATAGACTAGACTATAGACTAGACTATAGACTAGACTATAGACTACACTATAGACTAGACTATAGACTAGACTATAGACTAGACTATAGACTAGACTATAGACTAGACTATAGACTAGACTATAGACTAGACTATAGACTAGACTATAGACTAGACTATAGACTAGACTATAGACTAGATTATAGACTAGACTATAAACTGGACTATAGACTAGACTATAGACTAGACTATAGACTAGACTATAGACTAGACTATAGACTAGACTATAGACTAGACTATAGACTAGACTATAGACTAGACTATAGACTAGACTATAGACTAGACTATAGACTAGACTATAGACTAGACTATAGACTAGACTATAGACTAGACTATAGACTAGACTATAGACTAGACTATAGACTAGACTATAGACTAGACTATAGACTAGACTATAGACTAGACTATAGACTAGACTATAGACTAGACTATAGACTAGACTATAGACTAGACTATAGACTAGACTATAGACTAGACTATAGACTAGACTATAGACTAGACTATAGACTAGACTATAGACTAGACTATAGACTAGACTATAGACTAGACTATAGACTAGACTATAGACTAGACTATAGACTAGACTAGACTAGACTATAGACTAGACTATAGACTAGACTATAGACTAGACTATAGACTAGACTATAGACTAGACTATAGACTAGACTATAGACTAGACTATAGACTAGACTATAGACTAGACTATAGACTAGACTATAGACTAGACTATAGACTAGACTATAGACTAGACTATAGACTAGACTATAGACTAGACTATAGACTAGACTATAGACTAGACTATAGACTAGACTATAGACTAGACTATAGACTAGAACTATAGACTAGACTATAGACTAGACTATAGACTAGACTATAGACTAGACTATAGACTAGACTATAGACTAGACTATAGACTAGACTATAGACTAGACTATAGACTAGACTATAGACTAGACTATAGACTAGACTATAGACTAGACTATAGACTAGACTATAGACTAGACTATAGACTAGACTATAGACTAGACTATAGACTAGACTATAGACTATAGGGACTAGACATAGACTAGACTTAGAATAATGACTAGACTATAGGACTAAGACTATTAGACTAGACTATAGACATAGACTATAGACTAGACTATAGACTAGGACTATAGACTAGACTAGACTAGGATTTAGACTAGACTATAGACTATAGACTAGACTATAGACTAGGACTATTAGGACTAGACTATAGACTAGACTATAGACTAGGACTATAGACTCGACTATAGACTAGACTATAGACTAGACTATAGACTAGACTATAGACTAGAATATAGACTAGGGACTATAGACTAGACTAGAAGACTATAGACTGACTATTAGACTAGACTATAGACTAGACTATGACTAGACTATAGACTGGACTATAGACTAGACTATAGACTAGGACTATAGACTAGACTGTAGACTAGACTATAGACAGACTAAGACTCGGGGACTATAGACTAGACTATAGACTAGACTATAGCTAGCTATTAGACTAGACTATAGGACTAGACTATAGACTAGAATTAGACTAGACTATCAGGACTAGACTCTAGACTAGACTATAGACTAGACTAGCTAGGACTAGACTAGACTAAGACTAGACTATAGACTAGAACTATAGAACTAGACTATAGACTAGACTAGACTAGACTATAGACTAGACTATAGACTAGACTACATGGATGACGAAGGAGGTGCTTTAGTCGGTAGGAAGCCGACATAATCCGTTGTTTTTTTTACACCGGGTATCATAGGCAAGATTTACCTGCGTTATAAAAAAGGAGTATAGACTAGACTATACTATATACTATATATTTGATGTCGTATAAGGAAGACACGATACGGTCCATTGCAATTTAATTTCCCACTATCGAGAATGCCATTGGAAAAATTCCATTAATTGAGAAATTTTGCTCACCATTGCATAAATTTGCAATATAAATACACAAGATTGTGAATGGCCACTTATGTGTTACAATTAAATTTGCAATGCCAAATCGAAACTTCCGGAATTTTAGACATACTTATGTTTGTCATACAAAAATCTAACAGAAACTTAAAAAGATAACTCATGCGTGAAAATAGACAAAATCGGCTACAAAATAACAACATTTATTAACAAATTAGTAATTAAACATGGCAATCAACCAGAAACTAACACTAACTTTAAATAAATATAATTCATGCGAAAATATTTTTGCAAGTTTACTTTTTTCTTAATATTTATTATTATTTAATAGTAGCATATTAAGTGTTATAAAATAACAGAATTCATTGTATTGAAACAACCATAAAAAATAAATGTTATAAGTAGTTTAGCAAATAATTTGTTAGCGGTTTTTTGACATGCAACACATTTTGGCAATAAATATAATCAAACAGCCATACATCCACAAAAAAACTAATCTTATAGTTAAAGTAAAAATAAATAAACAATAAGATAGAAAGAAATACATACATGCAGAGACATGCAAAAACTTGTTGACAAACATGATGATAATTATAGTTTAGAAATAGTAAGAAATAAATAAGTTTTTAGCTTAATTTACAGATCAATGGACCAAATACCGGTAACAATATAATATTTGTTTAGCATTGTCTGTTTTTTTGTTGTTAATCAATAGATATTGGGTTTAGTGTTTATAACATGTAGTAAGTATAAATAACAGTTAATGTATGTACTTAAAATTAACAAAAACCACTCATTATATATTTGAATATCTATATTGTCTACATAAACAGTAAGGGGCAAAACAGAGAGGAGTATTCAATTTTAAAACGACTTTATAAAAAGCATTATGGGTGCCTGAGGAGAAAATCTATTGTAAATTCAGATAGAATTTACTGTAATAAAAATTTTACGAAAATAATAAAAATATTCTATCCTTCATGTATTATTAATTTATCCCTAAAATATTTTACCAGACCCTAAAGAAAAGTGGACTTGGTTTCAAATATAATATGAAGAGCCAAAGTGAATTTGTTTTTTATAAAAATTATATTGAAGTATTATTGTTTAACTAAAAAACAACTTAGAAATGCGGAGTGGAACCCGCAGGTCAGCCGCATTAGGGACCGCCTAACTCACACATTTCGGTTGCAGCTGTAATATCACCTGTAATTAATAACAGCAAAAGTCAACAAACCATAGCAACAGCAAAACGTTATATATTGTCCATTGTCTCCCCGGATGGAGATTCCCCATATTGGTGTGGTGTACTAGTCTGCCGGGACTATAAACTGGTAGTGTCTAATACATCCTCTTCCTTTCCTAAGAATAGTTTGACCTGGGCTCGAACCAGAGCAACTAAAATTCTGATATCAAGGGAACCAGTAGCCCGCAGGACAGTGTTTCTTGTCCCGATACGTGGTGGCTGTAGTTTAAACCCAAAATGGCGGATAAAGAATGTTGGTATGAAGACATATGCACGATGAAATATTTAGGGATAAGTTTGGTTATCGAAAAAGACCAATCGGAGGAGTTTCTGTGGGGCTAAGCTTTAGAAATGGTACATAATGAATGAAGGTATATACGGGCTTAGTCCACCCGTATACCTAGAATAAGTGTATCGGATGTTTTCTGTATGAAAGTCTCCGATAACACAGTGAGACAAAATAAACGAAAGTTGGATCCGTGTAGAACATGAATATGTTTTTGAAATTTTAAAAACACCTCCAAAATCTTGAGTTACGGGTAAAAAACCGGTTATTAGTACCTTTAGGCACTTATAAGTCAGTAACTTAGTTGAATCTGAACCGATTTTAAGTTTCTCTATAGTAAAGCAACGGTGCAGCAGTGGCCAGAGACTAGATAGCTCAAGTACTCGAACAAAGTACTTGTACAGGGACCGGTAGAACCATGTACAAAAATTGCCAATTGTGTGTTCTTTGCAAGGCACAAATGGGCGGTGGTGAGTTGTCTTTAGCTCACCCTGTGGTTGGAATAGTGAACTATAGTGAAAAAGGCCGTTTGGTAGAAGTTCACATGTTCACTCGATTTCTGTTCATAGTTAGCAAAAGAACTGCTTGTCTTTTGAGGCCAAAAATATATTAAAAAAATTTCGGATACCCTGTTGTGAAGTAATGTGTATCAAAGAGAGAGCGCTCTACATCTATCGAAACAAATATTAGTCGGACATTGCCAGATCTACGCTATAACCCGTGTGATTCATAACATCTTAACTACCATTTCCCTCTAAATAGTTTTAAACACGTATCGAACCGTTGTTATAATGTAGTCCAAGTCTAGGCGGTTTTTGCTTAATTCTCGCTTCAAATGAATCACTGGCATTCGGTACAGTTTCTCTATGATGGTATGGTCAAATTTAAGCAGCTCATAATAGAAACTTTTTGGTTTCACCTTATACAAAGCATTATCATAGTGCCATGGATATATGGCTTTTCTATCGATTCGACTAGTTGGACTATCAGTCAGCCAAATAGTCTTTAAATAACTCTCAACTTTTATTCTGAATTTGACAAAAGTCTTCATGGAGTAACGTATCTCATTCGTGGTCTTCAAACTTTTTTTTGACTGAGCTGGTAGATCTTTGTTTTCCGAGTCAAAATTAAAGACAACATTCACCATAAGTTTCGGTGAGTAATCGATGTGACTCGGCTTTA
This sequence comes from Lucilia sericata, assembly GCF_015586225.1. Taxonomy (NCBI): domain Eukaryota; kingdom Metazoa; phylum Arthropoda; class Insecta; order Diptera; family Calliphoridae; genus Lucilia; species Lucilia sericata. The sequence goes on along the minus strand of NW_023994415.1, from coordinate 92,610 downwards.
CTTTTTTTAAATTATAACGTATGAGAAACCCTGAACTGCCCTATATTCTGGACTTTATCGTGCCTTTAACAGACAAACAGACATGTCTAACAAGATTCCTTATATATTTATAAACTTTATAGGACCTAATGTTAATACACCAAATAAAAACCTTTCAAATCGGATGAAAAACAAAAGAATTACATGATGAAGGTATCTTTGATCAGCCAAGACACTACTCCTTAGAGCCAATCTTCGAAATTAATAAACTCCCCTTTTACTTCTGTTAAATTTAATATGGTATTTTAGAAATGTCATATTTATATGTTAGATGCTGTCCTAATTTGCTTGTTTGAGGCCCTCACAAAGTCTGCTCTGGAGAGTTTGGGGATTCCATCCTCAAAATTTCAACTCGAATAATCTCCTTTACACGAATTTCCTCTACTACAATTTTGGACAAATTATTTGATTATCCGACAAAAAATCGGAGAAAAATTATATAAGACATTTTTTTGTTTGTTAATTGTTGGTGTACGAAATCATATGATCGGTTTAAGTATTACAATTCCCTATAATGTAAGTCCACCACTATATACATTTATTAATATTGATTAGTAAAACCTCTATATTTACGTTTTAAACGAGTTAAGTATAAGTATAAGAAAATAAATATTTGAAATATTGTGGTTATTTTGTACTTTTGTTTAGTAAAATGCCAAATAATATAAAAATTTGCTGGAGAATTATAAACTGTAAAAGATAAAAATTACTTTACGTTTCCCACGAATACGATCCATTAAACGTTTCAATACTCGTACGCCTGGCGTTCTATTCAGGCGTGAATTTATTCTATTGGCAAAACCCTGTAAAATGTCTGTGATTTCTCTTTCGAATACTTGTAAAAATGCCTGAAAAATTATGACGTAAAAGGGTACACGTAGAAAAAATAAAATAAAAATTAAATAAATGGTGTTGAAAATAAATAAGTGCAAAAATAAAAGGGGAAAATAGGGAACTATAAGATATATAGGAATGTATCTAATTTTAGAGTGCCAAGGTGATGAACTATCAATAAGTCTCTTCCTGGTTTAAAAATATTATATCCTCTATTCACCCCTTTTATCCTTTAAAGATCTTATTCATAATAAAATTTTTAATTTATCAATTTCAATCGAAACTTTAATAAATCTAGTAATTCATTATGAATAAACTGGTATATAATCGTGTAACTTACATTCATGTGCATATTCAAAGCCACTATATGATCACTCTCCTTAAACGGAGCCGATGCCTCTGCGTCAAAAGTATACAATTGATCTTGAACAAATGTAATTTTTGAACCATCATGTGAAAAATGTTTCACTTTTTTCGCTCTATATTGTCTAAGTAAAATATAGGTTTTTTTATGAAAATTTGAAACTAATGAAATATATAGATTTGTGTAAAACTTACTTGTAAACATAGGGTCCTATTTCTTTAACAATTGGTAAGGCACCCTGTTGTACCTTGTGGGGATTTGTTACATTAAATATATAAACCTTAAATGTTAAAGGTTGTGGTGTTTGTATGAAACGTTTGTACTGCTCGGAACCATCGGCTATTATGACACTCTGTAAAGAAAACAAATTAAGAGAGAGTTGTTAAATTTAGATGAATTTTATTTTAAAGATTTTTGGAAAAAAAGTGAATTTCTAAATCAAGATATTTGGTTTTTATTAAAATTAGATTAGATTACTAGTGGCTGTTTACAGTTCTCCTACCAATCGCATCCCCATAATAATATTAAAGTTACGGTACAAGGCCTAATAACCCAGTACCGGCGATAAGTTTAAGTCAGCTTTTCATTACTACTGAGGTAGATTTCGCGGATACAGAATTGCGAAATCCCCTTATTAAACAATGCTAAATTAGGAATTGTCCTACAATGGAAACTTAACATCCAACACAGAGACAACGGTCATCTACTTTCGTAACATGTTTGGGATGTAAACGGGACTTAGTCACAACATAGTTAAGTAGATGTATACAGGTATAGTACGCCCTATTCTTATCTACAGATCTCAGATATATGGTGAACTTCAACTAAGAATAAATTTGTTATAGATCAGTTATACAAAGTTCATGCATTGGAATAACAGGTGCTCTAAGAACTAGTTCTTCAGAAGCTCTGAATGTCATATTGTGCATCCTACCTATAGTCCCCATATTGGTGTATTGCAATCCCAGGTTAAAGAGGTTGTACCAGTACCTCTAGCCTGCCGGGACAATAAACTGGTGATGTCCATTCACTCCTCGGACTTTCCTTGGAATGATTTGACTTGTGGTCGAACCAGAGACCAGTTGGTTAAGGTTCCTTTGGGATCCACGTAGTGTCTGTGGTTTGAACCCAAATTCGCGGTAAGCCTGAAAAAGACCAGCGTGAAATAGGCCAACACGGCAGGTGTTCACATAAAGCACTTCGACATTCATCCTACCTATAGAGCTGCATATAATGGCAATATATGCTTGAATCGTAGCGAGATTTAACTCATCCGGAAGTTGGAGATCAAGACCATGTGGACATGCTAAATTTTGACCTTGAACTAAGCATCCAACTATATTACCCCACTTACGGACTTTGATGTAGTTCTCCAATTTAAAGTTCCTTGTAGGAGTGATGTAGGGGTAACCTACCAACCGATTTCACCACCAAAATTTGTACAGATGGTTCTAAAATGAAGTATTAACGGTATTGGTTCTGGTGTTTTTGTGAAGAAGAAGCTAAGATAAGAATTTTTCACCGTCTTCTCAATATTCGAGGCAACTTATACTGGGTGTGACCCAGCAGTTCGGTCGGATAGTTCCGAACTACCTATTAACTTAACATTTAGGGTTACCCCAAGCCACTGAGTGCTTGTCCTACGAGGAAGTCAATCGTCACCTCTTAGATTACGAAGAGACGACAAAAAGCTAAAGTATCTTTTTCAAGTGTCCACTATTTCGCTTACAAAGGGGAAACTAAATTGACGTTTATCTTTAACCCTCGTTATACCCTACACCACTATAGTGGATGGGGGGTATTATACGTTTGTGCTGACGTTTGTAACACACAAAAATATTGGTCCTACACCCACCGATCGACTCAGAATCACATTTTAAGTCGATTAAGACATGTCCGTCCGTCTGTCCGGCTGGCTGGCTGTCCATGTAAACCTTGTGCGCAAGGTACAGGCCGCAATTTTCAAGATAATTTGATGAAATTTGGACCAAGCATGTTCTTTGGCACAGGGCCGAAGTCTATTGAAAATGGTTGAAATCGGTCCATTATTTCACCTAGCCCCCATACAACCGTACCTCCCGATTTTGGCTTTTTATGCCATAATTACGTCAAATATATTATTATCTCTCTAAAAATTGCCAGAAATAAGTTTTATATAAGTATAAATGACACTGCAGATTTTCGTAATGATCGGCCCTTATTTGACCCTAGCCCCCATACAAAAAATGTCTTAAACGTCATAATTAACTATTATTTAAAAATATATCCTTTTCCCAAATTTAATGAGGATCGGTCCATGTTTGACCTATGGAATTAAGGTAAAATTCAACATAAAAGTTTCTTTGTGAAAAATAAAAATGTTTAAAATATACTAATAGTGTAGGGTATTATATGGTCGGCCATGCCCGACTATACTTTCCTACTTGTTTAAATTTGAAGCTGCTTATGGTCTCGACAATTTAAAACATTGGGAAAATGTATAGTCCAACAGATTTTTGACATTAGAAGCCAACAAATAAACCACTGTTGTACATGACCCCATTCGATTTACACAGTATAACCAATTAATTAAATTAGATTCTTATGTACGAAACATGACTCTTTCGGAAAATGTTTAAACAGACATTTTAGAATTTTAATTAAAAAACACACGTTAATAAATCACAACCAATCATTTAATTAACTAAATAGTTGGAAAAGAAACAAGGTGAAAAAATTGTTGACCTAAAAAACTATAATCTTTTCTCCAAATTTTAAAATATTTACATAAATACAAATTTTCCATCGTTTTAGAAAAGTGTGGAATGTGAACTATTAAATAAAACTTAATTTAAATTTCATGCTTGGTGAATTTTCACCAAAGGTGAATTATACAAATAAGGTCACAAAGTAAATATTTTCATATTCAAAAGATCGCTGAACTTTTTCATACACTTATTTGAACTTTACGCTCATGCATTTTTATACCCTACACCACTTTAGTGGGGAGGGTATATTGGATTTGTGCTGATGTTTGTAACATACAAAAATATTCGTCCTAGACCCACCTTAAAGTATACCAATCGGCATAGAATCGTTTTCTGAGTCGATTAAGCTATGTCCGTCCGTCCGTCTGGCTGGCTGTCCATGTAAACCTTGTACGCAAGGTACAGGTCGCATTTTTCAAGATAATTGGATGAAATTTGGCACGCACGTTTTATTTGACCCAAGGACGAAAATCGGTCCATTATTTCACCTAGCCCCCATAGAACAGAACCCTCCGATTATGTTAAATATACAGATATATCGATCAAATACAGCACAACTAAGTTTTATAGAAGTCTTGATGACCCTGCCAAATTTCATAAAGATCGGGCCCCATTAGACCCTAGCTCCCATACAAAGTCCCCTTCAGAAAATTACTTGAATGTCCCAAATTAACTTATAAACACAAATATCGCGATGAAATTCAGCACAATAAAATATTATGTAAATATAAATATATTCATAAAATTTTATCGGGCTTGGTCCATATTTGCCCCTAGCCCCCATATAAAGCCTCTTTCAGAAAATTAGTTTTTCATCCATAAATTGCTTAAATGTATCGGAACAAGGGAATATTGAAGATAAATGCTTTATTATGAAAAATAAATCACATTTAATATTCATAACTGGTGTAAGGTATCATATGGTCGCCCACGCCCGACTATACTTTCTTACATGTTTTAAATGTTTTTTTTTTGTAAATTGTGTTTTCTCATCGTGTCATTGTAAATTTATTACACTTTGTGTTGATTATAATAAAATTAATGGATCTTCAGCACTAAAACAATGTTTGTACAATTAGATTGTTATTAATTTTTGCTTTAACAAATCTTTTTGGGAATTTTATGTAAATCGATATCGCAAGTGCCAAAATGAAATTTATTAAATGTTTTTTAAAATTGTTATCGTTTTTTAGTGAAAATAAATTGTAAATGAAAGATCTATGAGTTTAGGGGAAGCATGTGTTATACATGGTGCGAATAAATTAAAAAACAATATCTGTTAAAAAATTCTGATAGGAAATAAAATTATTGTAAATTTTTTTTTTAATTTTAGTTTGATCAAATCTATATATATATAAAAGAGTAGCGTTACTGACTGACTGATTCATCATCGCACAGCCCAAACGGATGAACCTAGAATCATGAAATTTTCCCACTAAGGAGGGATTTTTGGAAATTTGTACATTTAGGGGTAAAAAGGGGGAAAATGGGTAAAACAGATTTTCTTAATTATCTTACACAATATTAGTGATACAAGAAAAATTTTAAATGCACCAATATCTACTCTTAAAATGAGCTGATGGGTGTCTGGTACTTTTTTGAAATTCGTACTTTTAAGGGGTTAAAATGTGTAACAAATGTGATTTTGGTACCTTTTTTGGCCCTCTATAATTTTTTAACAAATAAACTTAATAACATTTTGTAAATATTTATATTTTGCAAAATTATGAGATACCTGTTTCGTAGCACACTAAGAAAACTTTTTCGACTTATTGACATATACATACCTATTAAATTATGTACTAATTTTGTAATATTTATTGAAACAAAATATTTGATATTTCACTGGGGAAAAAAGTACCAAAAAGGTGAAAATGGGAAATTTTATTTATTCAATTTGAGCCAATTTTTATAAAATTTGAAGAAATAGTTAATTTACTCATACAAAATAAGATATTGGTATATTATTTTGGAATTCGGGTACTAAGGTCTATATAGGACGAAATTCGGGTAAATTGTTTGGTACTTTTTGAAACCACAATTTTTCTGGAACAAATGAATGCAGATTAGAATCGCTTGAGTTTGATCTGTGATATATAGATTTAAACACGGAATACTTCTTAAACTCAAATTTCTAAAAAGTCTATTCCTAGGTGAAAGGGGGAAAACTGGTAATATTTTTATTAGTACTTTCAAGGTAGAATTTATTCCACTTTTGGTACTTTTTCTTTCTCCAATTGATACTCTTCATTCATTTCAGGTGATACTTTTTGATTTTTTTACGATATTGAACATATAAATATAAAATTTAATATGTAGGGTAGAATCTAATGAAAGGGAATTTTGGTACATTTTCGTTCATCAAATTATAGTTTTTGAATTTTCTATCATATTGAACACAGAAACATTTGATTGAATGAAAATTTTTCATTTCCTTTTTCAAATAGTACTTTCGAAATTTTCTAAAATGCGAAATCTAAACGAATGAAATTAAAAATACACGCTCCTTACTGAATGCCAAATTTATTCACGTGATAAATTTCAATAATATTGAATGTAAAAAACATAAAATTTAATTCAATTAAAATTTTCTATAAAAGTACTCAAAATTTAGTATGTATTTAATTTTGGTTGGGGTAGCGAAGCACCCAGGATATGCTAGTATGACTAGAAATAATAAACATCTATTAGTACCCAGCAAAAACTTTAGTTACCAAGTAAGGATTTAAAATGCTAAAATTAACTTACACAATAGCATTTTTCGTCATTATTTTAAGATAGTGATGTCATTGGAGCCAAGTACTTTCCACAAACGCTTACATGTAATTCAAAAAATCAGTCAATGTAAATCGTGTGAAAAAAATTATACCGATACTATATCTTCACGATGAAGCTGAATAATGAATTAGAAAGTATTTATATAACACATTGTTAATAAGACGTTATAAAAGTACATCTATGTAATCAGAACGATATATAGTAGTCATTGCAAAGTATGTTATTAGGTAAGTGTTTAATATTGCGAGTCATTACCAAGTTTTTGCTGGGCAGTTTTTAAATTATAAGTTATTTAGTATGTAGTCAAGTCTAGATTATAGTCAATACTATAGAATAGGCTATAGCTTTAAAAGCATTCATGACCAAAGATTATGCACTTCTCCCAAATTCTTTTCACCTTTTAATAACTTTCATTTATGGATATTAGGGTGGTTTTAAAAAATCGATGTCGGTACCCCCCTAAAATGTTTCAATTTGTTAGATTTTAAGATTGCCAAAGTTTGAGCATGATTTAAAGATATTAACACTTGCCACTGGGGTCTTAAAGTTTTAAAAATCTAGATTTTTTGAAGCCGATACTATTTATAATATTTTATATGCAATAGAAAATATGTAAGTAGTACTAAATTCGAGATAATGAAGACAATGTCCCTAAAACGTAACTATATACACCTTAGAGCGAAGATGGAACCTATTGTGAAAAAAACCCTTTTTTTCCTTTCTATATTATAAATTTTTGGAATGAAAACAATTATGTATTTAAAAAATCAAGTATAATAAATGTCTTTTTCATTTTATTGTTATTTAAATTTATTAATGTCCTTTCTAAGTAATTGGTTGTAATCTGTTATGAGCTAGCTTGACTCCCCGCTCTGCCATGTCGTTCACAACTTTCAAGTTGTTTACTATCCTTTCCCCTCCTGGCCAAGTTGCAGGATATTTATCAAGAAATTCGGTGTAATGTTAAATCTCTTTTACAACAGGTAAGTCTCACTTGTAATTAGGACTGGGAGACCTTTTTCTTAGAGTTTCGGCAATTGTTTTTTAGTTGGGGTCTATTATTTCTGGAGCACTTGTCATTTTCTTCTGCTAGATTTGTTAAGATTTTTGTCGCCATTTGGCTCTTTACGGTGTTTTGCACTGTTGGTTCAAACAATGCCAGGGCAACAAGTTTAGAACTATAATACTACAGGTGATTTATCATTTTGTTAAGTAATTTTTCTGATATTTTTTTGTCAATGCTTTCGAATTTTAATAGAGTTTCAATGAGGTCTAGGTCTTGTTTTGCCGCTAAAAACGCTCTGAGGACAAAGTACTTCAAGGGCCTCTTGTTCTTAGGAAGTCAGCTTAAACTGGCCATGGAAGAGTTGTATTTTAAGACAGTAAATAGGTTTTGCCATCCACCGGGCATGGTGTACTGGACCTGGAGATCTGAAGCGCACATCCTTTCCGTCACGATGGCCAAGATATATCAATGCCAACTGTAATAGCTCTTTGTAGTCGTCTCTTGGCTGGCATTCTATTAATTTTTTTTGCAGTTCTTCTTTGATATTCTCTACTTCTTCTTTGGTCAGTAGTTCCAAAACATTTTCGCCTACATCGAACTTGGATTTATTAATCGCCGACCATTCTTTTTGAAACCTATTCAATATGTCTGGATGAGGTCCCTATGTGCTTCTAAACTTTCAGTCAAAAACCCCTCTAAACAAGACTTCTAAAACGTGGTGTCGGCAAGCTCTCGACCTAAGACCTGCTCCTGGAGATTGCACGCTCCATTGAGTCTCCCAGTATTTCATGCTGTTGTATCGAAGTACATAGCCACGACCGAGCTGGCGAGACCAGCTCGGTCGTACATAGGGCTTGATCTCCCCCTCCCCTTCATTAGGTTTTTTTTCGGTTTCATTACTAGTTGCGAATTTATTGCCTTGAATATAAAATTTTATGGGTGCCAAATTGTATGATGAAATTAATCTTTAAAATGAGCTATACATGGGATCGTTTAAGTGTTAAATTGGTCCCAGCTGAGAAATTTGCTTATTCGCCAGGCAACGAACATAAAAGCATTTATGACCACATACACCTACCCCAACTTCACCTTCTAATACCTTTCATTTATACTTTATATCCATGTATTGCTTTAAGGAAAGAAGTTCCTCATTTGGTCGATTCGCTAGGCTCCAGAACCCCAACTTAACACACCAGCATTTATCGCTCGAGTTGTTGTAGAGGATGTTGTAGATATTTCCGTCACTAGCGGCAGATCTGAGATATAAGTTGTTTGGTGTAGGGTATCCAATAAAACGACTTTCTTGGAACCTACAACACTCGACTAAAATAAAGCTCTGCAATAACACAAGAAGAACCGATTGGTTCAATGACAGAGATATCCTCTGACATGAACTTAAGAATATACCAAAATTATAAGCAATGCTTTCACTAGGGCAAAGAAAAGCTTTCTACCAAGGGAATTCGGAGATATCTAAGAAATAGGTATTTCTTTTAACATAAGGCACAAGAATAAATCGTGGCAGCTCAATACCACAGAAAATGTGCTGGGAATATATAGGTAATACAAAGGATTCTCTAGACTTACCAAGATACTTCCTAAGTGTCAATGTAGTCCAACCTAAGAACCTAAGAATCTACAGTGAATACTAATTTCCCAACTATCATCGAAATTTCCATGGAAACTAGAACACTATTGGGAATCACACTACAAATTCCCTGAATAACGTGGCTTTTCCCCATTCAAGATACCTGGGACCGGTGACTATAGTCAACAGTCAAGAAAATTAAAGAAAAATTAAAATTAAATTATAGTCAAGACTACAGTCAAAAATTTAAACTAGATAAAAGAAAAGACTTTATATTAAGAACTTCAGACCACATAAATATGAAGAATTTGGACTAGACTATAGATTTTAATATCAATGATGTTCACCTTCGTGAGAAGAGTATAAATTATATATATTCTGGATCCTTATAGATTGCGGAGTCGATTAATCTATGACTGTATGTCTGTCTGTCTGTCCGTCTGTATGTCTGTCTGTCTATTTGTTTGTCTTTCCGTGTGTCTGATGAAATCAATTTTCTGAAGAATCCAGATATCTTCGGAATCGAAATCTTCAAGTATTTTGACAGACATAGTTTAGAGAAGTTTTTTATTTAAAATCAGCAAAATCCATTCATAAATAATGGAGATATAAGCAAAAATCCGAGACAACCTCTGAATTTCATTAAAAGAAGAGAATTTTAGTGCATGCTTAAAAAGAAATAATAAACAACAACGACACGTTCGAATGAAGCTGTGTGTTGTTATTGACTAGAAAATAAAATTAAGCATGTTGG